>NC_047115.1:81805932-82092614 GCF_902500255.1 Thalassophryne amazonica
GCAGGGGGATGTCCTTTGTAGATAGCCAAACCACCTGCCCGGGCTGATACGTAGGGGCCAGGGCACGCTGGCGGTCTGCATGGGCCTTAGCCCTCATCCGGGCTTTGAGCAGGGCAGAGCGGGTGGTACGCCACACCCGACGGCACCTCCTCAGATGGGCCTGGACCGAGGGCACCCCGACCTCTGCCTCCACTAGCGGAAACAATGGGGGCTGGTACCCCAAACATATCTCAAACGGGGAGAGGCTGGTGGCAGATGAAACTTGGCTATTATGAGCGTACTCAATCCAGGCCAGATGGTTGCTCCAGGCCGTTGGGTGCACGGAGGTCACGCAGCGGAGGGCCTGCTCCAGTTCCTGGTTCGTCCGCTGTGCCCATTCGTCTGGGGGTGGTACCCAGACGAGAGACTTTGGGTGGCCCCCAGTTCCCTGCAGAAACTCCTCCAGACCTGGGAGGAGAACTGAGGACCACGATCTGAGACAATGTCCGATGGAATCCCATGCAGACGCACGACGTGGTGGACCAGGAGGTCTGCTGTCTCCTGGGCCGTCGGGAGCTTCGGGAGTGCCACGAAGTGGGCCGCCTTGGAGAACCAGTCCACTATTGTGAGGATGGCAGTGATGCCCTGGGACGGCAGGAGGCCCATGACGAAGTCCAGGCCGATGTGAGACCAGGGGCGATGAGGCACGGGCAGAGGCTGGAGGAGGCCTTGGGTCTTGTGGTGGTCGGCTTTGCACCTGGCGCAGGTGGTGCAGGCCTGGATGTACTCCCGGACGTCGGCTTCCAGAGACGCCCACCAGAGGCGCTGCCGGACCACTGCCACGGTTCTTTGCACCCCCGGGTGGCAGGAGAGCTTGGAACCGTGACAGAAGTCAAGGACTGCAGCCCTTGGCCTCTGGTGGGACGTACATCTTGTCCTTTGGTCCAGTCCTCGGGTCCGGGTTCCGTGTCAGGGCCTCCCGGACGGTCTTCTCCACGTCCCAGGTGAAGGTGGCCACGACAGTGGACTCGGGAATGATGGTTTCTGTAGGGTCTGACAGCTCGGTCCTGACTTCCTCCTCGTGCACCCGGGACAGGGCGTCAGACCATTGGTTCTTCATCCCGGGGCGGTATGTGATCTAAAAGTCAAAACGCCCGAAGAACAGTGACCAGCGGGCTTGCCTGGGGTTCAGACGCTTGGCGGTCCGGATGTACTCCAGGTTCCGATGGTCTGTGAAAACCGTGAATGGTACCGAAGCTCCCTCCAACAGGTGTCTCCACTCCTCCAGCGCCTCCTTCACCGCAAGAAGTTCCCGATTGCCGACGTCATAGTTCCTTTCAGCCGGGATCAACCTGCGGGAAAAGTAGGCACATGGGTGGAGAACCTTGTCGGACTCCCCGCTCTGGGATAGCACGGCTCCTATCCCTGAGTCAGAGGCGTCCACATCAACTATAAACTGGCGTTTTGGATCGGGCTGCACCAGGACTGGCGCATTTGATAACTGGCGTTTCAACTCCCTAAACGCGGCTTCGCACCGATCCGACCAGGTGAAGGGGACTTTTGTGGAGGTCAGGGCTGTCAGGGGGCTAAATACCTGACTGTAGCCTTTGATTAACCTCCGGTAAAAATTAGCAAAACCGAGGAACTGCTATAGTTTCCTACGGTTTGTTGGTTGGGGCCAATCTCTCACCGCCGCAACCTTGGCCAGATCAGAGGCAACGGAGTTGGAGGAGATAATAAACCCCAGGAAGGACAAAGAAGTATGGTGGAACTCGCACTTCTCGCCCTTCACAAACAGCCAGTTCTCCAACAACCGCTGCAGGACCTGACGTACATGCTGAACATGAGTCTCAGGATCCGGGCAAAAGATGAGTATATCGTCCAGATATACGAAGACAAACCGATGCAGGAAGTCCCGCAAGATGTCATTAACCAATGCTTGGAATGTCACGGGCGCATTGGTGAGGCCGAACGGCATGACCAGGTACTCAAAGTGACCTAACGGGGTGTTCAATGCCGTCTTCCGCTCGTCTCCCTCCCGGACCCGAACCAGGTGATAAGCATTCCTAAGATACAGTTTAGTGAAAATTTGGGCTCCATGCAAGGGCATGAACACTGAATCCAACAGAGGTAACGGGTATCGGTTGCGAACCGTGATCTCGTTGAACCCTCTGTAGTCAATGCAGGGACGGAGTCCGCCGTCTTTTTTGCCCACAAAAAAGAAACCAGCACCCATCGGGGAGGTGGAGTTCCAGATCAACCCGGCAGCTAACGAGTCCCGGATGTAGGTCTCCATTGATTCGCGTTCCGGATGTGAGAGGTTGTACAGCCTGCTGGACGGGTACTCAGCGCCCGGTATCAAATCAATGGCACAATCGTATGGACGGTGCGGGGGCAGTGTGAGTGCCAGATCTTTGCTGAAGACGTCAGCGAGATCGTGGTACTCCTTAGGCACTGCCGTCAGATTGGGGGAGACTTTAACCTCCTCCTTAGCTGTCACACCGGGTGGAACCGAGGATCCTAAACACTTCCGGTGGCAGGTTTCGCTCCACTGCGTCACAACCCCAGACGGCCAATCAATCCGGGGATTGTGTTTTAACACCCATGGAAAACCCAAAATCACTCGGGAGGTAGAAGGTGTTACATAAAACACAATCTCCTCCCTGTGATTTCCAGACACAACCATTGTCACTGGCTGTGTCTGATGTGTGATTAGTGGAAGAAGGGTGCCATCTAGTACCCGTACCGACAATGATGATGGTAAGGCCACTAGAGGGAGCCCAACCTCCTTTGCCCATCTGCTATCCAGCAGATTCCCCTCTGACCCCGTGTCCACCAGTGCTGGGGCGTGAAGGGTTAGATCCCCACTCAAGATCTTAACTGGTTTGCATGCAGATCGTCGGGGTTTCCCCACGTGAGTATTATGACCCACCCTTAGCTCAGTCTCTAAGGATGAGTGCTGCTGTTTTGATCGTTTGGGGCAGTTTTTCTGCGTGTGCTCAGTTGAGCTGCAGAGAAAACACTCCCCACGGACCAGCCTCCTTTGTCTCTGATCTGATCTCATTTTGGTCCTGCTCATTTCCCTAACAACTGCAGCAGGGGGAGCTGTCGTCACGTGGAGTACCCTGGCTGTGGAGCGTGGTGAAGACGGCTCCCTTTCGGACCCAGGAGGAAGAGGGACGGCTTGTGCCTGATGACGCCCTTCGTCTCGCTCCCGTCGGTGTTCTGTTAATTAGTTGTCTAACCGTATAACCAGGTCGATAAGCCCGTCTAAATCCCGCGGCTCGTCCTTCGCCACCAGGTGCTCCTTAAGGACCAGAGACAGTCCATTTACGAAGGCGGCGTGGAGCACAACAGCATTCCAGCCGGCTTGCGCTGCCACGATGCGGAAGTCGACTGCATACTTAGCTGCGCTCCGGCACCCCTGTCTTATCGACAGCAGCACGCTTGAAGCGGTCTCGCCTCTATGAGGGTGGTCGAACACCTGTCTGAACTCCCTCACAAACCCAGTATATGTCGTTAGGAGCTGTGAATTCTGCTCCCAGAGCGCCGTAGCCCAGGCGCGTGCCTCTCCTCAAAGCAAATTTATTACGTAAGCCACCCGGCTGGCGTCTGACTCGTACATGACGGGACGCTGTGAAAAGACGAGCGAGCACTGCATTAAGAAGTGCGCGCATGTCTTGACACAGCCTCCGTACGGCTCCGGAGGGCTTATGTAAGCTTCAGGGGATGGTGGGGGTGGTCATTGAACGACCAGCGGAATGTCTGTTTCAGGCCTCCAGTCAGCAGGAGGAGGTGCTGCAGCAGCGCCCTGAGCACGCACTTCCACCTGGGCGGTGAGAGCCTCCATCCTCCAATTGAGAATAACATTCTGCTCAGCGACTAAGTCCAACCGAGCAGTGAAAGTGGTTAAGATTTGCTGCAGCTCACCTAACACGCCTCCTGCTGACGCCTGTTCACCTCGCTCTTCCATTGACTGTTCAAGCGATGGTTGACGCCCCTCGGGATCCATGACGCTGGCCGAGAAATCCTGTTGGGAAGGTGTAGTGACACGGACCCACAACAGGGGGATGTTAATGAACGGACAATGGATGAGCCAAAAAGTAACAATTTAATGTTGTGAATTGCACAATGGAATACAGACAAAAACAATAGAGGAGTACAGTCAATCGTATACAAGGTGACGTGTGGGCAGGCTCGAGGATAGAAGACGTCTGTCCAAAGAAGAGCCGGATCCCACACGGCTTCCACCGTCAGCGGATCTGAAGAACACCGGAGCCGCCAAGTCCCGAGTCCCAGGTGGCCACTGTCTCCAGCTGTCAGACCAGGTACTGCTGGCAGAAACAGAACCAGTTAATGGTGGGTGTGTGAAGACACACCCAGTAATCGTCCCTTGAGTAGTTCCTCCGGGAGGGAGAACCTCCACCTCCAGAAACAATTTCACCCGTGCAGCTCCTGTTGGTCTCTTCCCTGGATGGAGTGAGAGGCAAAGAACGTCGCCCTCCCACTGTCCGCCAATCCAGCTTCAGACAGAGCCCGCAGGAACATGGCTGCACACAGAACAATGTTTTAGTCTCAATATAAATCGCAGAGAAGGTTACCTTGATTGGTAGCTGATTTCTCGGCGAGGAGGTGGAGTTGCAGTCCGGCCTTTATAGTGATGGTGATGAGTGACAGCTGGTGCTGATAAGTGACAGCTGTCACTCCCAGCGCCTCTGATGCCCTCTCGTGTTTGGAGCCCGCACTCTAAGCAGGGCGCCATCTGGTGGTGGTGGGTCAGCAGTACCTCCTCTTCAGCGGCCCACACAACAAATTTTCTTAAATCTTCCAAACCGTGACTATCCAGGGTTGGGACCAGGAAGCAGAGTTGTAGTCTTGCACACGTCTCTGCAGCTTCTCTCCCCCTGCCATCCCCCCAATACCCCATCCCCATAGAGACGGTGCCTGCTCCCAGACCACCAATAACCAGCAAGAATCTATTTAAGCATAAAAATTCAAAAAGAAAAAATAATATAGCATCTTCAACTGCATCACAGACTAAAACAGTTAAATGTGGTCTATTAAACATTAGAGCTCTCACTTCTAAGTCCCTGTTAGTAAATGATATAATAATTGATCAACATATTGATTTATTCTGCCTTACAGAAACCTGGTTACAGCAGAATGAATATGTTAGTTTAAATGAGTCAACACCCCCGAGTCACACTAACTGCCAGAATGCTCGTAGCATGGGCCGAGGCGAAGGATTAGCAGCAATCTTCCACTCCAGCTTATTAATTAATCAAAAACCCAGACAGAGCTTTAATTCATTTGAAAGCTTGACTCTTAGTCTTGTCCATCCAAATTGGAAGTCGCAAAGCCAGTTTTATTTGTTGTTATCTATCGTCCACCTGGTCGTTACTGTGAGTTTCTCTGTGAATTTTCGGACCTTTTGTCTGACTTAGTGCTTAGCTCAGATAAGATAATTATAGGGGGCGATTTTAACATCCACACAGATGCTGAGAATGACAGCCTCAACACTGCATTTAATCTATTGTTAGACTCGATTGGCTTTGCTCAAAATGTAAATGAGTCCACCCACCACTTTAATCATACCTTAGATCTTGTTCTGACTTATGGTATGGAAATTGAAGACTTAACAGTATTCCCTGAAAACCCCCTTCTGTCTGATCATTTCTTAATAACATTTACATTTACTCTGATGGACTACCCAGCAGTGGGGAATAAGTTTCATTACAGTAGAAGCCTTTCAGAAAGCGCTGTAACTAGGTTTAAGGATATGATTCCTTCTTTATGTTCTCCAATGCCATATACCAACACAGGGCAGAGTAGCTACCTAAATTCTGTGAGTGAAATAGAGTATCTCGTCAATAGTGTTGTGTGGGCCGCTGAAGAGGAGGTACTGCTGGCCCACCACCAACAGAGGGCGCCCTGCCTGGAGTGCGGGCTCCAGGCACCAGAGGGCGCTGCCGCATCATGGGAGTAGCCTGGGTGACAGCTGTCACCCATCACCAGACACAGCTGTTCTACTCAGCACCGAGGTATATCAGGAGGACGGCGTCTCCACCTCAGTGCCGAGATATCGCCTTGAGATGGAGGTAAACTACTCTGCAGCATATTCTGTATATTTGATAATACGTGTTAAACCTTTCAGGACAGCTGACTACCGAAAGCCAATTGCTTGGATAAGTACTCACCTTCCTGTTTTAACGTGACGAGAGGTGGAGGCGGCTTCTTCCCTCTCCGTGTTACTGGGTGCAGCCGCATCCACACCTGTGTGTTTGTTGCTCTCTCTTGCCAGCAGTACCGGATCCGACGAGCGGAGGCAGTGGCCACCTGGGACTTCGGGACTTGGCGGTTCCAGTATTTCCAGGGTTCGGTGGCAGAGGAGATCTGGGTGGTTCCGGTTCGACTCGGACGGACGTCTCCTACCTTCGAGCCTGCCCACACGACACCAGCAGAATTCGGCTTAATCCCAAATTGTTGATTGTTGTATTGGTTGTGCTCGTTTCACAACAGTAAAACTTGTTATTTACCTTCTCCATTGTCCGTTCATTTGCGCCCCCTGTTGTGGGTCCGTGTTCCTACACTTTCACAACAAATAGTTTTATATCCTCATTGAGGACAACTTTGGATGCTGTAGCCTGAAAAAGAGCCTTAAATCAGAAGTACCTGACTCCATGGTATAACTCACAAACTCGCAGCTTAAAGCAGATAACCCGTAAGTTGGAGAGGAAATGGCATCTCACTAATTTAGAAGATCTTCACTTAGCCTGGAAAAAGAGTTTGTTGCTCTATAAAAAAGACCTCCGCAAAGCTAGGACATCTTACTACTCATCACTAATTGAAGAAAATAAGAACAACCCCAGGTTTCTTTTCAGCACTGTAGCCAGGCTGACAAAGAGTCACAGATCTACTGAGCCAAGTATTCCTTTAACTTTAACTAGTAATGACTTCATGACTTTCTTTCGGTTTGGTTTGATCTTAAATATGATCAATCTATCTTTATTAGTTGGCTATGTACCACAGGCTTTTAAGGTGGCAGTAATTAAACCATTACTTAAAAAGCCATCACTTGACCCAGCTATCAGCTAATTATAGGCCAATCTCCAACCTTCCTTTTTTCTCAAAAATTCTTGAAAGGGTAGTTGTAAAACAGCTAACTGATCATCTGCAGAGGAATGGTCTATTTGAAGAGTTTCAGTCAGGGTTTAGAATTCATCATAGTACAGAAACAGCATTAGTGGAGGTTGCAAATGATCTTCTTATGGCCTCAGGACAGTGGACTCATCTCTGTGCTTGTTCTGTTAGACCATCAGTGCTGCTTTTGATACTGTTGATCATAAAATTTTATTACAGAGATTAGAGCATGCCATAGGTATTAAAGGCACTGCGCTGCGGTGGTTTGAATCATATTTATCTAATAGATTACAATTGTTCATGTAAATGGGGAATCTTCTTCACAGACTAAGGTTAATTATGGAGTTCCACAAGGTTCTGTGCTAGGACCAATTTATTCACTTTATACATGCTTCCCTTAGGCAGTATTATTAGACAGCATTGCTTAAATTTTCATTGTTATGCAGATGATACCCAGCTTTATCTATCCATGAAGCCAGAGGAAACACACAAATTAGCTAAACTGCAGGATTGTCTTACAGACATAAAGACATGGATGACCTCTAATTTCCTGCTTTTAAACTCAGATAAAACTGAAGTTATTGTACTTGGCCCCACAAATCTTAGAAACATGGTGTCTAACCAGATCCTTACTCTGGATGGCATTACCCTGACCTCTAGTAATACTGTGAGAAATCTTGGAGTCCTTTTTGATCAGGATATGTCATTCAGTGCGCATATTAAACAAATATGTAGGACTGCTTTTCTGCATTTGCGCAATATCTCTAAAATTAGAAAGGTCTTGTCTCAGAGTGATGCTGAAAAACTAATTCATACATTATTTCCTCTAGGCTGGACTATTGTAATTCATTATTATCAGGTTGTCTTAAAAGTTCCCTGAAAAGCGTTCAGTTAATTCAAAATGCTACAGCTAGAGTACTGACGGGGACTAGAAGGAAAGAGCATATCTCACCCATATTGGCCTCTCTTCATTGGCTTCCTGTTAATTCTAGAATATAATTTAAAATTCTTCTTCTTACTTATAAGGTTCTGAATAATCAGGTCCCATCTTAGGGACGTCACAGTACCATATCACCCCAATAGAGCACTTCGCTCTCAGACTGCAGGCTTACTTGTAGTTCCTAGGGTTGTAAGAGTAGAATGGGAGGCAGAGCCTTCAGCTTTCAGGCTCCTCTCCTGTGGAACCAGCTCCCAATTCAGATCAGGACTCAGACACCCTCTCTACTTTTAAGATTAGGCTTAAAACTTTCCTTTTTGCTAAAACATATAGTTAGGGCTGGATCAGGTGACCCTGAACCATCCCTTAGTTATGCTGCTATAGACTTAGACTGCTGGGGGGTTCCCATGATGCACTGAGTGTTTCTTCTCTTTTTGCTCTGTATGCACCACTCTGCATTTAATCATTAGTGATTGATCTCTGCTCCCCTCCACAGCATGTCTTTTTCCTGGTTCTCTCCCTCAGCCCCAACCAGTCCCAGCAGAAGACTGCCCCTCCCTGAGCCTGGTTCTGCTGGAGGTTTCTTCCTGTTAAAAGGGAGTTTTTCCTTCCCACTGTAGCCAAGTGCTTGCTCACAGGGGGTCGTTTTGACCATTGGGGATTTACATAATTATTGTATGGCCTTGCCTTACAATATAAAGCGCCTTGGGGCAACTGTTTGTTGTGATTTGGCGCTATATAAAAAAATTGATTGATTGATTGATTGATTAATGCACCAGACCAGCTAGACCTGAACCACAGGTTCCTGGAGAGCCACCTCTGTGCTCCTCGCTGGCTCCGCTGCTCTCTGGCTTTTCTTCTGCGCTTTAAACACACAAAACTTTATGTTTGTCCATTTATTTCTGCAAAATCTCTCTTTTGCGCGCGCTGCTGTTGTCCTTTCATGGACAGCCGCCTCTGTGCTCTTTCTAAGTGGCTTCCTTTCCATCCGTGGTTTGCTGGCTTTATTTTTTCCTTGGCTTTAAACACAATCATTTTTACAACGTGAATCCACTTTTAACTTTGTGTTCGTCCGTTTATTTCTGCAAAAGTGCTCTTTTGCACGTGCACTGCTGTTGTCCTTTCATGAACAGCCGCCTCTGTGCTCTTTCTAAGTGGCTTCTTTTCCATCCGTGGCTTGCTGGCTTTATTTTTTCCTTGGCTTTAAACACAATCATTTTTACAACGTGAATCCACTTTTAACTTTGTGTTCGTCCGTTTATTTCTGCAAAAGCGCTCTTTTGTGCGCGTCGCAGTAACTCAAACACAAACTGTGCCACGCTGTTGTTGCTAAATTTTGAACATCTTGAAATTAGTTCCACGCTCAGAGAGGAGCCTCGTTAACTGAAAATAATGCCTCTAAGAGCCACTCTGAGCCACTATACTGCCACGATAGCTCACGAAAAACAAAAAAAAAAAAACAGGGTGCGTGGCTCCTTCTTCATCCTTCATTATTCGTGGGACCGTGGCTTTATTCATGGAGAACCACTTGTAAGTTACTCTCCTTTTACAGCAAGATTTTTAAGATTACTTTTAGAAGAAAATAGATGACATTCAGTTAAATATATCCCAGCATGCCTGAATTCAGCCACAGCACCCTGTTATTGAGGCGGGTGCCATCACTGATATATTACCTAGATTTACCAAATTTGATAGTATCTCACTGGGGGTGCTGACGAAACATCTGCTAAAAGCACAACTTGCTTATTTGACCCAACACCAACAATACTGTTTAAGGACCTGTGGACCATTCTTGGGCCTACTGTGCTGGAAATGATTAATCTGTCATTAACCTCAGGATCTGTTCCTAAACATTTTCAAATCTAATCTTGACCCTTGTGTATTGAAAAATTATAGGCCGATATCAAATCTATCATTTTGTTCTAAAATTCTCGAGTCTTGCATTTTGTATCACCAGTTATACAGCTCCATGACAAAGTGGTATAGAGGAGGATTTCTTCAAAGTTTTCTTTGCAGCCACTGACTCCAGCAGGTAATTTCAGTGATTAACATCACTTTGAGCAGATGGGATGAGTACATCAGTGATAAAGTCAGTGGCTGCAAATCAATCAATCAATCAATCAATTTTTTTTTTATATAGCGCCAAATCACAACAAACAGTTGCCCCAAGGCCATAAGAAGATCATTTGTAACCTTCACTAATGCTGTTTCTGTACTATGATGAATTCTAAACCTGACTGAAAGTCTTCAAATAGACCATTCCTCTGCAGATGATCAGTTAGCTGTTTTACAACTACCCTTTCAAGAATTTTTGAGAGAAAAGGAAGGTTGGAGATTGGCCTATAATTAGCTAAGATAGCTGGGTCAAGTGATGGCTTTTTAAGTAATGGTTTAATTACTGCCACCTTAAAAGCCTGTGGTACATAGCCAACTAACAAAGATAGATTGATCATATTTAAGATCGAAGCATTAAATAATGGTAGGGCTTCCTTGAGCAGCCTGGTAGGAATGGGGTCTAATAAACATGTTGATGGTTTGGATGAAGTAAACTAATGAAAATAACTCAGACAGAACAATCGGAGAGAAGAGTCTAACCAAATACCGGCATCACTGAAAGCAGCCAAAGATAACGATACGTCTTTGGGATGGTTATGAGTAATTTTTTCTCTAATAGTTAAAATGTTGTTAGCAAAGAAGTCATGAAGTCATTACTAGTTAAAGTTAATGGAATACTCAGCTCAATAGAGCTCTGACTCTTTGTCAGCCTGGCTACAGTGCTGAAAAGAAACCTGGGGTTGTTCTTATTTTCTTCAATTAGTGATGAGTAGAAAGATGTCCTAGCTTTACGGAGGGCTTTTTTATAGAGCAACAGACTCTTTTTCCAGGCTAAGTGAAGATCTTCTAAATTAGTGAGACGCCATTTCCTCTCCAACTTACGGGTTATCTGCTTTAAGCTACGAGTTTGTGAGTCTGATTTAAAGCTCTCTTTTTCAGAGGAGCTACAGCATCCAAAGTTGTCTTCAATGAGGATGTAAAACTATTGACGAGATACTCTATCTCACTTACAGAGTTTAGGTAGCTACTCTGCACTGTGTTGGTATATGGCATTAGAGAACATAAAGAAGGAATCATATCCTTAAACCTAGTTACAGCGCTTTCTGAAAGACTTCTAGTGTAATGAAACTTATTCCCCAATGCTGGGTAGTCCATCAGAGTAAATGTAAATGTTATTAAGAAATTATCAGACAGAAGGGAGTTTTCAGGGAATACTGTTAAGTCTTCTAGTTCCATACCATAAGTCAGAACAAGATCTAAGATATGATTAAGTGGTGGGTGGACTCATTTACTTTTTGAGCAAAGCCAATAGAGTCTAATAATAGATTAAATGCAGTGTTGAGGCTGTCATTGTCAGCATCTGTGTGGATGTTAAAATCGCCCACTATAATTATCTTATCTGAGCTAAGCACTAAGTCAGACAAAAGGTCTGAAAATTCACAGAGAAACTCACAGTAAACGACCAGGTGGACGATAGATAATAACAAATAAAACTGGTTTTTGGGACTTCCAATTTGGATGGACAAGACTAAGAGTCAAGCTTTCAATGAATTTAAAGCTCTGTCTGGGTTTTTGATTAATTAATAAGCTGGAATGGAAGATTGCTGCTAATCCTCCGCCCGGCCCGTGCTACGAGCATTCTGACAGTTAGTGTGACTCGGGGGTGCTGACTCATTTAAACATATTATCCTGAATATGTTAGAAGAAGACCTGCACCCGTTTTGCCCTTTCTCGAACACTTTGGATGCCACTCACCTACAGAATATAATAATGTTCAAAGAATTTCAAAAGTCACAAACAACTGAAAACCAAACATAAGAAAAACCATAAAACGCCAGCCAAACGGGCCGCAGGGTGGAACCCAAACAGGTATGTAAACTTTTGATCAGGGTCATTTGGGTAGTTTCTGTTGTCATTATGATTTAAAATAGTAAACGCAGTTGTGTGACAATAAATGGCTTTGCCCAACCACTAATCATGAGTGGAAAAAAGTCTTTGTGTATCATTCTATTCTTTGAAAAATTAGCCCCCCCCCCTAAAAAAACTAGTTCTACCAGAGTATGTACACCTTCGGCACACCTGTTTATACACACGCACACACATATATACATATATATATATATATATATATATATATATTATGTATATATATATATTATATATATATAAATATATATATATATATATTATATAATATATATATATATATATATATATATGGAACTAGATTGATCAGTAAATCGACAGCCTTGCCGCCCTGCTTTGCTCTCTCTCACCACGACGGTCCGATACAGCGACCGCAACACTGCAGACACTGCACTGATCTGTCTGTCTATCTCGCGCTCCATCCGTCCCTCGCTTGTGAACAAGACCCCGAGATACTTAAACTCCTCCACTTGAGGCAAGCACACTCCACCGACCTGAAGAGGGCAAGACATCTTTTTCTGGTCGAGAACCGGGCCTCGGATTTGGAGGTGCTGATTTTCATCCCAGACACTTCACACTCGGCTGTAAACTGCCCCAGTGCACGCTGAAGGTCCTGATTTGACGAAGCCACAGACCACATCGTCCACAAACAGCAGAGATGAGATTCGATGGTTCCCAAACCGGACCCCCTCTGCACCCTGGTTGCGCCTAGAAATTCTGTCCATAAAGGTAATGAACAGAACCAGTGACAAAGGGCAGCCCTGGTGGAGGCCAGCGTGCACTGGAAACAGGTTTGAATTACTACCAGCAATGCAAACCAAGCTCCTGCTGCGGTCGTACAGGAACCGGATAGCCCTTAGCAAAGGACCCCCCGTACTCCCGGAGCATTCCTACAGGGTGCCCTAGGGAACACGGTCCAACGCTTTCTCCAGATCCACAAAGCACACGTGGAACTGGTTGGGCGAACTCCCATGAACCCGTCGCGCACCCGATGGAGGGTGTAGAGCTGGTCCAGTGTGCCACGACCAGGACGAAAAAACCACACTACTCCTCCTGAATCTGAGGTTTGACTATCGGTCGAATTCTCTTCTCCAGTACTCCACACCCTCCGGTCCCCCTTCTTAAATAGAGGAACCACCACCCCACTCTGCCAGTCCAGAGGCACTGTCCCCGACCGCCACTGCAATGGGCAGAGGTGTGTCAACAGCCAGGTACTCAGGACGGATTTCATCCATCCCGGGAGCCTTGCCGCCGAGGAGTTTCTGACCACCTCGATGACTTCGGGCCTGGGTGATGGATGAGTCCGCCTCTGATTCCCCAGTCTCTGCTTCCCTTCAGAAGACGTGACGATGGCATTGATGGGATTCGTCACAGCAGATGTGACGAATCCCATCGTTCACATCTGCTGTGGACTGATGAAACTAAAATTGAGTTATTTGGACATAATAAGGGGCGGTATACATGGCAGAAAAGAACACAAGCATTCCAAGAAAAACACTTGCACCTACAGAAAATTTGGATGTGTTTCCATCATGCTGTGGGGCTGTGTGGCCAGTGCAGGTACTGGGAATCTTGTTAAAGTTGAGGGTCACATGGATTCCAGTCAATATCAGCAGATTTTTGAGAACAGTGGTCAAGAATCAGTGACAAAGTTGAATTTGCGCCCGCACTGGATCCTTCAACAACGCAATGACCCTAAACACTGCTCAAAATCTGCTAAGTCATTCATGCAGAGGAACAAGTACAACGTTCAGGAATGGCCATCTCAGTCCCCAGACCTGAATATTATTCAAAATCTTTGGTGTGATTTTAAGTGGGCTGTCCATGCTCAGAAACCAACAAACCTGAGATGTTTTGTAAAGATGATTGGTCCAAAATATCACCAACCAGAATCCAGACTCTCATTGGAAGCTGTTTAGAAGCTGTTATTTCTGCAAAAGGATGATCTACTAAATATTGATGTATTTTTTTTTCTGTTAGGGTGCCTGAATTTATGCATCTGCCAAATTTTGTTTAAAGAATTACTGCACACTTTCTGTAAATCCTATAAACTTCATTTCACTTCTCAAATATCACTGTTTGTCTGCTATATGATATATTTAACTGAAATTGCTGATCCAAACAACCAATGATTTATAAAGGAAGATCATGGAAATCATCAGGGTTGCCCAAACTTTTACATACACCCTTATCTTTCGGAAGTGTTGCCCATACCTCTTTGAATCACCTCTCAAGCTCTATCAGGTTGCATAGTCATTTTCAGATCTCTCCAGAGATGTTCAGTTGGATTCAGGTCTGGGCTCTGGCTGGGCCACTCAGCAACATTCATAGAGTTGCCCTGAAGCCACTCCTTTGATATCTTGGTTGTGTGCTTTGGGTCATTGTCACCCCAGTCTGAGGTCAAGAGCACTCTAAAGCAGGTTTTCATTCAGGATGTCTCTGTACATTGTGGCATTCATCTTTCCCTCATTCCTGACTAGCCTCCCAGTTTCTGCCACTGAAAAACATCCCCACAACATGATGCTGCCACCACCGTGCTTCAGTGTAGGGATGGTGCCTATTTTCATCCAACATGACGCCTGGCAGTGACACCAAAGAGTTCAAACTTGTCTCATCAGAGAATTTTGTTTCTCATGGTCTGAGAGTCCTTCAGGTGCCTTTTGGCAAACTCCAGATGGGCTGTCATATGCCTTTTTGTTGCTGTACCTCTTCCTCAGATTTGTGTCTACAGTCTACAGACAATTCAGTTGATTTCTTGCTGGGTTTGTGCTCTGAGATGCACTGTCAACTGTGGGACCTAATATACAGTATAGACAGATGTGTGCCTTTCCAAATTATATCCAATCAACTGAATTTACCCCAGGTGGACTGCATTTAAGTTGTAGAAACATCTCAAGGATGATCAGTTGAAACAGGATTCTCAGTTTTGAGCTTTATGGACAAAGGCCGTGAATGTTTATATACATATGATTTTTTGTTTGTTTGTTTGTTTTTTAGAAATTTGCATAACTCTCAAAAATAATGTACTTTTTCTGACTTCTGGTGGTGCGGTGAAGCAAATGGTAGCATAGAACACGTGGCTCTGGGCATCAGCCTTAAATTCCTCCTTTATTCAGCTTACAAGAAGCTTCATGGAAAAATAAAAAAACAATTCAATTATGAGTGGGGACAAAGGTAAGAAAGGAGGACATGAACTGCGAAACATTAATGAAAGAGAAACCGAGAAAGAAGTCACGACAGGTGGGGACCCAGAGCAGGATAGTGGCGACCGCAAGAAAAGGAATCTCTGGACTTAATTTGAAAGACAGTGAGTGAAGTGTTGGCAGTGGGAATGTCAAAACTCCAGGCCGAATTAAAGAGAGACCTCTCTGAATTCCGTACTTCTCTCCTGGAGGACATGAATAAAAAAATCGATGAGTTAACGGCAGACGTTAACCGCAAAATAGAAGACGCAACGGGCCAGATTGAAGGAGTGGTGGAGCGTATAGGAGAGGTGGAGGGATACATGGCCGACATGGAGAGATGGGACATTGGGGTGAAGGAGACCCTCACCCAGCTGCTCATTAACCAGCGGGCTCTACAGGAGAAAGTGACCGACATGGAGGGCCGAACCCGGCGTAAAAACATCAGAATTTATGGCGTTCCGGAGGGTGCAGAGGGCACCTCGGCAGCGGCATTCATTGAAAACATTATCCAGTCAGAGCTGGGAAATGACTTTGGTCCAGATCTGGGGACAGAACACGCACACCGGTCCCTAGCACCGAAAACACCGGCAGATGCTCCACCACATTCAGTGGTAGTTCATTTTTACCGATTCTCGGTCAAGGAAAAGATCCTCCACACTGCCTTGAAAAAGAAGGTTCATATTCAAAACAGACAGATGTACTTCGAACAATATTATGCCACAGATGTGCAAAATAAGAGAAAGGAATACGCGCCAATTAAAAAAAGTATTGAAGGAGAATGGCATACGTTTCCACACACCGCTAACTCGGATGAGGGTTTTTTTTGTTTTGTTTTGTTTTTTTTTATCATCTCATCATGTACAACAACGCAAGCAGCCGATAACCTGAGGAGACAGGGATTCACGGTAGGTGAGATCCCCAACAGGACCAGAAGCAGGAAACGCTCACGGACCTTCTACCGTGGGAGACAACCGGGTCTTGACACAACGGAAGATGCCAACAGTTAAAGGAGCAGATTCGAGACATACTGAAGGAGTACTGTAGAGCGGAGCCAGGAGCGGCGGTAGGAGAAGCATGAAAAGTATGGGCCCATTCACTACTGTTTAAGTTTCAACAACACGGAGACTGGGTTTCTCCCTCGTAACAGACACGGAACACATTGGAATAAGGTAACATTACAGAGATTAATTCTCCCCTTTTTCCAGCCTTTAATTTTTATCTAATAAAAGGCCAGGCTGGTGCCTACAGACTGTTGACTGAGAGCCACAAATTTTTCTTTTTCTTCTCTTTTTTCTCCTGAGGGGCCCCACCTTGTGGCTAACCCCCTCATTGTCCAAAGCGACATATCAGCTTTGTTGATGGAAGTACTGATGAGGGCAGATTCATCCTAGTGAAAGGGAAACTAGAGGGAGAAGTGGTAACGTTATTGAACATCTGTGCTTCCCCTGGGAGCAGTAAAACATTTTTTTAAGGTGTTTGATCTGATTGCTTTAGAAACATATGGAATTCTTATCTGTGCAGGAGACTTTAATATAGTTTTGAACCCATCAATAGACACAACCAATAAACAAAGAATAATAAACCTAACAGCTAAATGTGTAAATAGAGCACTTAAAGAATTTGGCCTTATGGACACATGGCGATGCTTGAACAGCTCTAGAACAGGATACACTTTTTACACAGCATGCCATGAGGTTCATTCACGAATAGATTATTTCTTCATGTATAGCAAAGATCTACACAGATTGAAATTTTGCAAAATGGGGCAGAGGGACCTCTCAGACAACGCTGGGGTCTACCTGAACTTACATCTAGACAATAAAAAACAAGAAACACTGTGGCACCTAAACATTGGAATACTGAATGATCCCACTTTAATAAACTTAATGGAATCAGATTTAAACTTGTATTTACAGGACAATGACAATGGAGAGGTGAATCCCAGTATACTGTGGGATGCAGCCAAAGCAGTACTCTGGGGAAAGATCATTCCCAGGACAGCGGCACTGAACAAGAAAAAAAAAAAAGAAAGAAAAAATTTTAAGTCTACAGGAAAAATTGAAAAACTTGAAACAAGCATAGATCCTACAACAGGAGCCCTCTACCTTAAACCAAATCAGGGAAGTTAAACAACAGATAGATAAAATTCTAAATGAAGAAATTGAAAAAAATCTATGGTTTATGAAACAAAAGTATTATGAGGCAGGACCCAAAGCAACAAAAGTATTCGCATGGAGACTCAAAAAACAACAAGCAGATAACACTATTCAGAAAATAAGAGACCCTGCCACAAATAAAATCACTCATAGTCTGGATGGAATACACAAAGCATTTGAAACATACTATAAATCATTATACTCTCAGGAAAAATAGGTCAGTCAACACACAATTACTGAATTTTTTAATTCACTGGATCTCCCTGTACTAGGCAAAGAAATTAACAATAAACATGTTTCATCAATAACAACAGAAGAAATAAAAAAAGCCATTTCAAAATTGAAAGCTAATAAGTTACCTGGCACAGACGTTTTTTTCCCTGAGTGGTATAAAGCTATGAGTAAGCACCTTTTACCACTGATGGAGCGATGTTTTAACCATACTTTAACAGGAACCCCCCCCACCATCATGGAGGGAGGCCTTCATATCAGTTATCCCAAAGAAGGAAAGGATAAACTGGACTGTAAAAACTATAGACACATTAGTGTGCTAAATACAGATTACAAACTTTTTACAACTATTTTGGCAGGTAGACTGGAAGCTGCAATGACTTTGTTGACAGATGAAGAGCAAACAGGATTCATAAAAAAACAAAGTCAAGACAGCATAAGAAGGACCTTGCATGTTAATGAACACATTAATATGAATAGGGCTAGTGCTATAGTCCTCAGTCTGGATGCTGAAAAAGCCTTTGACTCAGTGGGTTGGGAGTTTCTGTACCAAGTAATGAACAGATTTGGCTTCACTGAGGATTTTATACACAGTATCCAAACCCTTTATTCCTCCCCCACAGCAAGAATTAAAATTTTTCTGATTCAGTAACTTTACATTGTGGCTGCAGACAGGACTGCCCCCTTAGCCCTAGCCTCTTTAACGTATTTATTGAACCCTTAGCCCAAGCAATATGCCAGGAAAAAGATATAAAAGGTATCTATATTGGGGGAGCAAAATACAAAATAAGTTTGTATGCAGACAATATATTGGTCACAATTGGAGACCCGAATTCAAGCCATTATTAATGAAACTATTTGAAAAATATGGAGAATATTCAGGGTATACCCTCAACATACATAAAACCCAAATAATGGCCCTACCATCGCTGAAAGATTATTATATATCAGCACAATTAAGACCCCTAGTGTACTGGTGTAACCCATCATATGAGGCCAAATGGAAGACTATAGAGTTATCATTAACAAACACACCAATACAATCACTATTGGGCCACGGGGGAAAAATTGAGACATCATGGAATACATGTCAATTTATAAATCTTTCTTTGAACGTATGGGGGAAGTGATAAAACACTTCCAGATTCTAAATGAGGTGAAAATACTTAGATGGCCGGCATATGGTCCAGAATTCAAACCTGCAATGCTGGATCAGAGGTTTAGGCAATGGGCTTACCGTGGTATTACATCCTTGTGCAAAATTGTTAAAAAAGGAAAATTGTCTGACTTCATTAACTTGTGCAAGATGTATGGTTTGGGCAGACAGGATTTCTTTAGGTATTTACAGCGGCAAGACTATTTTGGTAAAACAATAAGAGGGAGCAGCCCCTGTTTTTAAACGCTTATGACTCTGGTAACAATAAAAGACTGGTAAGCAAGCTATGCCACAGCCTCACCTCTCTGAAGATGGTCACCACGGACTACGTGAAACAAAGATGGGAAAGCGAACGAGACATGGAAATAACATGGGACATGTGGTTTAGCACCTGGAAAACACAGGCATCCTCCACAAACCCAAAGACTTGGAGGGATGTTTGCTGGAAGAACCTGATTCGATTCTTCCTCACTCCATCCATCCATCCATTTTCTTCCGCTTTATCCGGAGTCGGGTCGCGGGGGCAGCAGCTCAAGCAAAGCCGCCCAGACCTCCCGCTCCACACACACCTCCCCCAGCTCCCCCGGGGGAACCTCAAGGCGTTCCCAAGCCAGCCGAGAGATGTAGTCCCTCCAGCATGTCCTGGGTCTTCCCCGGGGCCTCCTCCCAATGGGACGTGCCCGGAACACCTCTCCAGCGAGGCGTCCAGGGGGCATCCAGAAAAGATGCCCAAGCCACCTCAACTGACTCCTTTCGATGTGGAGGAGCAGCGGCTCGACTCCGAGCTCCTCCCGAATGACCAAGCTTCTCACCTTATCTCTAAGGGAGCGCCCAGCCACCCTGCGGAGGAAACTCATCTCGGCCGCTTGTACTCGTGATCTTGTTCTTTCGGTCATGAGCCAAATCTCATGACCATAGGTGAGGATCAGAACGTAGATCGATCGGTAAATCGAGAGCTTTGCCCCCCTACTCAGCTCTCTCTTCACCATGACGGTCCGATACAGCGACTGCATCACTGCAGATGCTGCATTGATCCGTCTGTCGATGTCACGCTCCATTCGTCCCTCACTCGTGAACAAGACCCCGAGATACTTAAACTCCTCCACTTGAGGCAAGGACACTCCACTGACCTGAAGAGGGCAAAGCACCTTTTTCCGGTCGAGAACCATGGCCTCGGATTTGGAGGTGCTGATTTTCATCCCGGACGCTTCACACTCGGCTGCAAACCGCCACAGTGCATGCTGAAGGTCCTGATTTGACGAAGCCAACAGAACCACATCATCCGCAAACAGCAGAGACGAGATTCTGTGGTTCCCAAACCAGACCCCCTCTACACCCTGGCTGTGCCTAGAAATTCTGTCCATAAAAATAATAAACAGAACCGGTGACAAAGGGCAGCCCTGGCAGAGGCCAACGTGCACTGGAAACAGGTTTGACTTACTGCCGGCAATGCAAACCAAGCTCCTGCTGCAGTCGTACAGGGACCGGATAGCCCTTAGCAAAGGACCCCAGACCCCGTACTCCCAAAGCACCCCCCACAGGGTGCCCCGAGGGACAGCGTCGAACACCTTCTCCAGATCCACAAAACTCATGTGGACTGGTTGGGTGAACTCCCATGAACCCTCGAGCACCCGATGGAGCGTGTAGAGCTGGTCCAGTGTGCCGCGACCAGGACAAAAACCACGCTGTTCCTCCTGAATCCGAGGTTCGACCATCGGTCGAATTCTCCTCTCCAGTACTCTGGAATAGACCTTACCGGAGAGGCTGAGGAGTGTGATCCCCCTATAGTTGGAACACACTCTCCGGTCCCCCTTCTTAAACAGAAGGACCACCACCCTGGTCTGCCAATCCAGAGGCACTGTCCCCGATCGCCACGCAATGCTGCAGAGGTGTGTCAGCCAAGACTGTCCCACAACATCCAGAGACTTAAGGTACTCAGGACGGATTTCATCCACCCCAGGAGCCTTGCCACCGAGGAGCTTTCGAACCACCTCCACCACTTTGGCCCGGGTAATGGATGAGTCCACCTCTGAGTCCCCAGTCTCTGCTTCCACTTCGGAAGACGTGACGATGGGATTGAGAAGATCCTCGAAGTACCCCTTCCACTGCCCGACAACATCCCCAGTCAGGGTCAACAGCTCCCCACCCACACCATAAACAGTGCTGGTGGAGAGCTCTTCCTCACTCCTAAACAGAAATCAAAACAAAATGGCACCCAATACAATTATTGGAGAGATTCTGGAGAGGTTATGGCTGATCACATACATATATTCTGGTCATGCCCTATTATCCAGGTTTTCTGGGGTAAGGTGACAAGAATTATATCAAAAGTACTAGCTCCTCCCCCTCTAGCTGCCACCTTATCGTGGTGGGGGAGTTTGCGTACCCGGATGATCCTAGGAGCTATGTTGTCGGGGGCTTTGTGCCCCTTGTAGGGTCTCCCAAGGCAAACAGGTCCTAGGTGATGGGTCAGACTAAGGGCAGTTCAGAACCTCCATGACCAGTAAAAAATCAAGAACCAAGACATCACCCGGTATGGCGGAGCCGGGGCCCCACCCTGGAGCCAGGCCTGGGGTTGGGGCTCGCACGCGAGTGCCTGGTGGTCGGGCGTTAGCCCATGGGGCCTGGCTGGGCTCAGCCCGAAAGAGCGACATGGGCCCGCCCTCCTGTGGGTTCACCACCTGCAGAGGGGGCCATGGGGGTCGGGTGCAGAGAGGATTGGGTGACGATCGAGGGTGGGTGGCCCGGCGGCCCGGTCCATGCTCACAGCCCCTGGCTGTTGGGACGTGGAATGTCACCTCGCTGGGGGGGAAGGAGCCTGAGCTTGTGCGGGAGGTTTGAGAGATACCGACTAGAGATAGTCGGGATCACCTCCACGCACAGCTTGGGCTCTGGTACCCAACTCCTGGAGGGGGCTGGACGCTTCATTTTTCTGACATTGCCCACGGGGAGAGGCGGAGAGCTGGGTTCGCATTGCTTATTGCTCCCCAGCTCAGTCGCCATGTGTTGGAGTTCACTCCAGTGAACGAGAGGGTCACGTCCCTAGGGACGTCCCTAGGGACGTGACCGGTGAGAGACAGGTCTCTCACCGTTGTCTTGGCCTACGGGCCGAGTGGCAGTGCAGAGTACCCGACCTTCTTGGAGTCCCTGGGAGGGGTACTAGATAGCGCTCCGACTGGGGACTCCATTGTTCTCCTGGGGGATTTCAATGCCCACGTGGGTGGCGACAGTGAGACCTGGAGGGGGGTGATCGGGAAGTATGGGCTCCCCGATCTGAACCCGAGTGGTGTTCAGTTGTTGCACTTCTGTGCCAGTCACAGTTTGTCCATCACAAACACCATGTTCGAGCACAAGGGTGTCCATAAGTGCACGTGGCACCAGGACACCCTGAGCCGGAGGACGATGATCGAGTTTGTAGTCGTATCATCTGACCTTCGGCCACGTGTCTCGGACACTCGAGTGAAGAGAGGGGCAGAGCTGTCGACCGATCACCACCTGGTGGTGAGTTGGATCCGCTGGGAGGGGAGGAAGCCGATCAGACCTGGCAGGCCCAAACGTATCGTGAGGGTCTGCTGGGAATGACTGGTCCACATGTGTTTTGTGCATCTGGAGAAGGCGTTTGACCGTGTCCCTCGGGGCACCCTGTGGGGGGTGCTCCGGGAGCACGGGGTCCGGGGTCCTTTGCTAAGGGCTATCCGGTCCCTGTACGACCACAGCAGGAGCTTGGTTTGCATTGCCGGTAGTAAGTCAAACCTGTTTCCAGTGCACGTTGGCCTCCGCCAGGGCTGCCTTTTGTCACTGGTTCTGTTCATTATTTTTATGGACAGAATTTCTAGGCGCAGCCAGGGTGTAGAGGGGTCTGGTTTGGGAACCACAGAATCTCGTCTCTACTGTTTGCGGACGATGTGGTTCTGTTGGCTTCATCAAATCAGGACCTTCAGCGTGCACTGGGGTGGTTTGCAGCCGAGTGTGAAGCATCTGGGATGAAAATCAGCACCTCCAAATCCGAGGCCATGGTTCTCGACCGGAAAAAGGTGCTTTGCCCTCTTCAGGTCAGTGGAGTGTCCTTGCCTCAAGTGGAGGAGTTTAAGTATCTCGGGGTCTTGTTCACGATTGAGGGACGGATGGAGCGTGAGATCGATAGACGGATCGGTGCAGCATCTGCAGTGATGCGGTCGCTGTATCGGACCGTCGTGGTGAAGAGAGCTGAGTAGGGGGGCAAAGCACTCGATTTACCGATCGATCTACGTTCCGATCCTCACCTATGGTCATGAGATTTGGCTCATGACCGAAAGACCGAGATCCCGAGTACAAGCGGGCGAGATGAGTTTCCTCTGCAGGGTGGCTTGGCGCTCCCTTAGAGATAGGGTGAGGAGCTCGGTCACTCGGGAGGAGCTTGGAGTCGAGCCGCTGCTCCTCCACGTTGAAAGGAGTCAGCTGAGGTGGCTCAGGCATCTTTTCCTGATGCCCCCTGGACGCCTCGCTGGAGAGGTGTTCCAGACACGTCCCATTGGGAGGAGGCCCCAGGGAAGACCCAGGACACGCTGGAGGAACTACATCTCTCGGCTGGCTTGGGAACGCCTTGGGGTTCCCCTGGAGGAGCTGGGGGAGGTGTGTGTCGATCGGGAGGTCTGGGCAGCTTTGCTTGAGCTGCTGCCCCCGTGACCCGACGGAAGAAAATGGATTGATGGATGGATACTAGGTTTTAATATTTGTATGACTTTTACAACTCTTTATCTTGGAATCATCCCTTAGGGTATGAATGCGAATGATGTTTACCTCTTTAAGATTTTGCTGGCAGCAAGTAAAAAACAATCACAAAACATTGGCTCCAGAAAATATGCCCTACCACAGCCTTATTTCTTAACATTGTTAAGCATCTACATACTGTAGAACAAATGACCTACTCGATAAGACTCCAAAAAGAACAAGGAGAAAAATGATGGAGAAAATGGTGTGTATATTTATCTACTGAAACAGATCAACATAATGATACCCTGGCATTATGATGTATGGACTTATGACATTTCTGGTATTTTATTTGTCACCGCTGTTTTTTCTTTTTTAAAGGTTTTTTTGTTGTTATTCTGAAAATGTTCCTTGAAAATGTGATGAATAAAAATAATAATAAAAATATATATATACTTTTTCCGCATTGTCATTTCATCCATTTTCGAATAAGGCTGTAAAATAACAAAATTTGGAATAAGTGAAGTGCTGTGAATCCTTTCGGATGTGCTGTACACTGAGAGGCACATCAGGTGTCGGGAATTGTGTATGAACATCTGTGCCACATTCAGATTGGAGGTCCGGACAACAGTCATCCAATGAGTAAATCCACAAAATTGAATTTTACATCAATATAATATTAACAATCAAACAGACCATTTCTAGCAAAATGTGATTTTTGATAGGTCGTTTTGGTGGACATCTTGTAAAAGGCCATCATCGAATTGTCAAGTGACCTATTGACCAGATATGCTGGTAATCTCATAGGAATCACCATGCCAAATTTGGTGTTTGTTCCACCAAATACACAATTTTTCCATTTTCTGCTCAAATCTGTCATGTGAGAATGATGGCTTTCTTTCCAAATGATTTCTGTTTTCAGTTCTGCATTTTGTTTGTTAGGTCGAGCTTTATGGAGCCATCTATGAGAAGACCAAAAGTACACTTAAGGATCAAAAGGAAAGACTGTGGAAGTTACAGGACATGAGCATTTTCTAAGTACGTTCATAACATATACATAACATTAACTTATAACCATCAATAATCTGTCTATTCAAACAAGATATTTACTGCATCTGCACTCTTTCAATAAAAGTGCTCAGGCGACGCTTAGTGAGTTGTCTGTCTTATGGGGGAATCAAACAGAGGATCCTTTACACAAGGCTGCCTTTGCCATTGCTTGGCCATCACCTCCCATTTAGTATCTCAACATGCATTCAATTTGCAAGGCAATACTAAAAAAAACCTAAAACAAAACATGGGTAGGTGCACGTGGTGTGTGTGTGTGTGGTGTGTGGTGTGGTGCTGTGTGGTTTGTGTGTGTGTGTGTTGTGTGTGTGTGTGTGTGTGTGTGCTGTGTGTGGTGTGTGTGTGGGTGTGTGTGTGGATTGGGGTGGTCAGAGAGTCGAAAAGTGGAGTGGAAGTTGTGGTTTTTTGTTACTTTTTGGGAGATCCTGCAACTCCACCCACCCCCCCCCCCCCCCTTCAAGAGGTATTTTTTGACAGTATGAATAATACTCCAGAAAACATCTCCAATTCCCTTTACCTTGTTACTACTCGAACAAAAACAGAACATGTTTTTTAATCCTGCCCACACCTTCTCAAAGGAATTTTCAGGCTGTTTTACCCATTTGCACGCCGTTTCCTCCGATACAACTACTAATCTGGCAGAAGTTAAAAGAACAAATGAAAATGCTTCAAAAAAGAGCACAAATTAATGAAACACAAAGCATAATGAGAAAAACATGAAATGGAGGTGAAAGGAGGGAGAACCCTCAGAAGAGGAAAATCAGGAGGAGTAGGCAGAAACACTCAGAAGGACCAATTACTGTCCGTTGAATACTGTTTGTATGTGTATGCTTGATGGTGTGTATATTCTATTGTTCCAGGTATGTTGACATGCTCTGGGGTGGCCAAAATCTCAGTGTGCCCCCAGGCTCTACTAGGACTGAGGGAACAGACCCGTGCCTTTGGCCACGTGGCTCAATATGCTCTCCTCAAGGAATCCTGTTGGCCCATTCGTGAGCACAACCAGGAAGACCCTGAAAAGCATCAGGTTTGGCGCTTGACTGTCTTAGTGAGGCCTCTTTTATTTGTTCATTCTTATCTTTTTCAACTCCCTACCTCATAAATAGCATCTGCCCATTGTGGTTCTCATGTCTCCTTTCACTTAGAGGGACATGTGCAACATTTAAATCCAAATGTACCGTACACATAAGCCTTTGTGTGTTAATGTACTCCGTTAGCATATCTACATTACTGCTGCTGTATTACTGATGTTGTCTTTGCATCTGTTCTGATTGTACCACACAGAAAACTACTGCTGGGGAAAAACTAACTCATCTTTTCACAAAAATTGTCCAGGACATGGAACAGTATTTGCATCCCCTGCTGACACAGCTCGACTTGTCTTGCTTAAGGTGAACTGTCACTCAGCTTGAGAAATTTTATTGAGTACTCATTCATTACATGATAATGTTGTATTGAAAATTATTTGCTTGTATAACTTCTGTTGTCAGTTTTTCCATAGTGATCTAATTCTTTGGTTGATAGTGCAGTTAAGTCCATAGAAATATGAACATTGATATGAAATGTTTGTGATATTTTAGATGTTTAGCGTAGCATAGTGTAATTGAAAGTAAATGAATATGAGATCAACATGCAGACTGTCATCTTAATTTTATGACATTTATGTCCATATCAGGTTAATCCTGTATATACAGCAGCACTATTTTAAAAGACAACTGCTTACAGAGCTTCTTCAGTCACACGTGCTATTTCCACATTATTTAATTTACAAGTGGACACATACAATACCAGGTGTGCAGCTGATTTTAAGTGCAACATTTGTATGTGCAGCTGTCAGTATGTATAGAAGGTACAAACGTTAACTTGTACCAAAGTTATGTACAGCGATGAACAACAACAACCATCTCTACTGTCTTGAGGGCATTGAGCTCCAGTGGCTGGTGTGTACCAGACTGTGGTTCACCTGTGTTCCAGAGTCATATGCAGCCATTCTGTGCAATCACCCAGCTCTCTGTGACCACAAAAAAAAAATCTTTATTTCTTCCACGGCTTACAGTCACTGTGATACAACTTTTAACTTTGTGTTATGTCTGCAGAATCACTCTTTTGCGTGCTCTCGTTCTGTGTTCCTGAGCAGCTCTGCGCTCATTCTCGCGGCTTCATTGGCATTATTTCTTCCGCGACTTTAAACTCACAGCCACTTTTACACCGTAATCCAACTTTTAACTTTGTGCTCGCCTGTTATTCATTGCAAAATCACTTTTGCAAGCTCGCATTTTGCGTAAATGCTCGTCTTGGGTGCTGGTCATTCCATCAGTGCACACACAGCGGAGCTCATCTGATCCATTAAGATATTAAATCTATCATAGACATACTTTTACAGCTAGGAATGAGCATGCAACTGTTTTACTAAGCTGTAAAAACATTAACAATAGTTACCTTAACCTGTTCCAAAATACATTCCTCATTGAGGAGGAGGGGAAAAAAGCGTCCAGATGAAACGGTCTTCTGTGATTCCAGAAGCAATTAGAGGTGTTTTCAACATCCAAGGTTTGTCAGAAAATGATTAATCCGCTACAAAATAATTATTTTATATGCAGCATCTGGTGCACAAAGCAGGTGGAACTGTGTGCACAAGAGGTCAGCCAGTCCAAAAATACCCTCTCAGATCCTGCGTAGCTCCCAGGCACTCGAATAATGGGCTTTTAGCAGCCTTGTCTGCACCACAAACATGCCTCTATATTCCTCGTTAGTTGTCGTAGTAACTCGTACACAAACTGAACATCTTGGAATTAGCACCATGCTCAGAGATGAGCCTCTTTATCCGAATATTCTGCTTGTAAGAGCCTCTTAGAGCCACTGTTCTCCCACAATAATTCAATAAGTCCTCTCATAGCAAAAAAAAAACAAACAAATAAAAAAAAAACATGCTGCATGGCTCATTATTCATCCTTCATTATTTGGTGGGACCACAGCTTAAAACTAATAAGGACATTTGACACACAACTGCCAAAGACTAAATTAAAAAAACAGGTGACAAAATTAACACTACTATACTGCTCAAATGACTGCTGATAAAAGTGCTTGGATGAGAGGATGAACACTGATCTTTTATATATATTGTCTGGTCACACTCTAGCAAATTGATAGCATGTTCTTCAGAAGGCAAATCAGTAACCGTCCAAATGTATTTTTCAATTACTCAAAACAAGACTAAAATGTGCTCCAAGAACAAGCAGGAACTACAGATAGCTACAGTGGAAGCCTAACATAACATCACCATGTTAGAGTCCAGCACTTCTTAAGGTTTGTGAGACTGTGTCATTGATAATAATTTAAAAAATGTAGTTAAAGGAATTAAGTGTTAGTTTGTGCACTTACCTTTGGATCTTGAATTTTGAAGAGGTCCATAACTTTGCCATATGTCATAATACCACTTTTTACTTTTTTACTGCAGGCAAACTGCAGTTGGTTTTAAATGGTATGTCATCACACTGCATGCTATACAGTGCGTTGCATCGTCCAACCATCCACTCTATCCCATCTGTAGACATTCGCGATCGTAAATATTCGTAAATATTTACCCATTCACACACCAATGTCACGTTGCTGCCATGTGAGGCACTCGATATATATCAGGAGCAACCTGGCAATTAAAGACCTTATCAAAGGGCCCTAAGTGATTTTCAAGTCTGGACAGGGATTTAAAACAGAGGATCTCTGGTCACAAGCCTGCCACCTTAACCACTTGAACATTATCCTCCCAAATTTCATAATTTTAGACCTTTAGCTTCCAGACGCAAAGACAGAGCCATTATGTTACAGTTGTTTTTTGAGCTTGGTACTGGGCAGAAGGAAGGATTTGTCTCATTCTTCCCTCTGTTGGTGGTCAGTTGAGTGCAACACTGAGTTGCCTTAGATTATATTGGTGTTACACACATAATCTAACATAGTTCCATTGATCCTTGCTTGCCTTCATCTCACGTTGTTAGGACCCAAGTGAATCAGAAGAAGTCCCCAAGATCACCAAAGCCAGAGATAAACAAGAGAAAGGAAGTTTAGGTAAAGCTATGTAATATGTATACTTGTTTCTTGATATTCTTTGATGACACTGAAGTTTTATATTTATAAATGGTATAAATCCGTAACATTTTGTTATGTTAGGTGTCGTGTGTGCAGCTGTCTCACGGTCTGTGCTTTTCTGGGTTATGTTCAGTCATTTGTCTTTTTTGTAGAGTGTTTGTCTTCATCCTGGCGTGGTTGCCTGCCTGTCTGTCTGTCCTCTGCCTCCACCTTGTGTCTGTCTTTCATTTTACATCTAGGGTTTTTGTCTGTATCGATCCATGCCCTCTGCCTCCCCCTGGTGATGGTTCCTAGTGTTGTCTGTGTTCAAGTGTCTGCAAGCCCTCATGTCTGATTGTTTCAATACTATGTGTTTGCAAAACTGGAGGCTGTTCGTTTATGGCTGCACATGTACGACTGCATTGTCAGGCCGCACGCTGCTTCTGCTACTGACATTGATGCAGAGCATTTCTTTAGAGACTGCGCCACCTACCTGTGATTCAAGAGCGTGACTTGCTATTTTCAAATTTGATTCCACTCTAAATATACTTACAACTTAACTAGATCAGTTAGTACGTCTCTAGAGCCCCCCCCAAAAAAAGACAAAACAAAACTTTGTTTCATGCATTGGGACAGAATGTGTAGCAATATAATGTTATAATCAGATAATTTAACTAAATCAGTTTGTACGTCTGTAGAGCCTATAAGGCTGTACCTTCAGGTGCACACAGTATGCACAAAAAAGTAGTATTTCAGGTCCTACCTATAATTCTAAAGGTTAAATGTACCCCAGAATTTAAAAAGTTAAGCTTTTAAAGGTTTATTCCACCCAAAAATATTACTTATTAATAAAAAAACAAAACAAAACTTTGTTTCATGCATTGGGACAAAATGTATAGCAATATATTGTTATGATCAGGTAAATTAATAATGTAATCATATGGTGTGGTCACTGTGTTCTCTTATTCTACAACAGGGCAATTTGAAAGGTGATAAAGACAATGCTGGAGGCAGATATTTAGATTTATTTTTACATTATTAAACCAAAATAAAAGCTTAAAACACAGAGACACAGATGTACATACACACACGCGCGCGCGCGCTGATCCAAAATGCCGGTTATGTGGACATCACTTAAGTAGCTCCTCAGACTCATCTCAGAGCCTCCTGAGAGACAGACACAGCATTTTAGCATGCAAAAACAGGCTAGGCATTAATATATCTGATAAATTCTCCATCTTTCACTTTCATGGATCTAATAATTTTCATTTGTAGCAGTTCCTGCCAATATACCCCATTTTTAAGTGAGCCCCACCTACCACCAGAATTGTCTTCCTTCTTTCTTTAATTCTGTGTCCAGCCATCTGCCAAATTCATCCACTTCACTGGAAACAATTGACAGAGAAGAAAATCTCAGCTGGTTTGAGAAAAATACTGGTAAAACTTAAGAGCTCATTCCAGGTAATAACAACTTCTATTAATAAACATTTTAAAAGATTATTGTGCATTGTTTAATCTAAAAAACCACAAACTTTACCCTTACACTTGATGGTAAAGTGGACCACGTATTCTCTGCTTCCCGGGAGGAAGAAGCATGCGGCGTGAGAGCGCAGCTGTAAACGTGCAGCCATTAGGTGGCGCTGTCTATAAACAATGTTCTGAATCGATGTCATTAGAAGAAGCGTGCGGCCTGAAAGTGCAGCTGTAAACGTACAGACACCAGCTGTGCCGAGACACCCCACTCGATTGTTTCACCCTCTCCTGTCTTTGATTATTTTTCTATCTGCTGTTGAATCATTGTAGTCTGGTTTCATTGTGTTTCATTCCTGTTTGTTTTTATCACAGTTGCATTTCTTTTTCTTCTCTAGCTTGTCTTCCTGTTTTACTTTGGTATCTGACTTGTTTGTGTTCCTTTCTTCCTGTGTCACTCACCAGCTGTTAGTAATGTCCCACACATGCCAAGTCATTTGTTCCTCCCCTGTGTTTTCCCATGTTTGTTTGCTGGGTCCTTGATGTTGGTTACTTTGGTTCCTACTTTCCTGATTTGTGAGTATTATGAACAGTTATGTCTCCTATCTCTGTTAATTCGCCCTATTGACGTTTCAAATCCCGCAAAACCTCGGAGAGGTCGCCGCGTTACGAGGTCTCAGTAACACTGAGAACTGCATTGAGACGCTCTGATCATGCTGCACTTAACCGCTGCACACAGACAAAACCATTAACATCGCAACATAAAACTATTTTTATGTTGTGAGCTACGCTCGCTTCCTGATCAGGTCGTTCTGGGGGGAAGTGAAGCTTGCTCTTTAACGTCTTGATTATTGTTCTTTACAACACTGTTTGTCCTCTTTGTTCCAGACTAATATATATAATATGTCTGCAATTTGGTTTGTGTTTATTAAATTCCACGCAGATTAAACGTAGCAGACACGGATTATTTGTTATAATTGTTTTAGCAAGTTTTCAGGGTATCATGAAGCAGTCTCTTATTATCGTGATGAAAAGCATAAAAAAATACATTTTTGTAGTATAATATTAATTTACAACTGTTATCGTGTTGATTCTCTATATGTTGTTTGTCTGCAGCGACTCTCTGGCACGCAAGGGATTATGGGATATGTCAATAGGGCGAATAGTTATAAGTAATAGTTTAAGTCTGTCTTTACCTCATGTGGTTTTGTTACTGTGTCATGTTAACTCCCAGGATGTTTGCCTCATCATCTACCCTGGGATTGTTGGACTGTTTTTCACTACTGTTAAATAATAATAATAATAATAATAATAATAATAATAATAATAATAATAATAATAATAATAATAATAATAATAATAATAATAATAATAACATTTATTTAACCAGATAAAATCTCGCTGAGATTGAGACTCCTTTGTAAGGGTGATCTGGCCAAGAAAGGCAGCAGGACACATGATATTAGACAGGTTAACTTCATCAAGAGAACATTAGTAACAAATAAAATAATCTTGGTCATTAATGTGATACGTTTGAACTGTTTGAATTAAAGTTGAACTTCAATCACATATTATGTCATATCAACTCCATTGTGGTGGTGTACAGAGGCAAAATTACATCATTATTGCCCAAATACTTATGTACCTGACTCTATGTCTGCTGTACAGGATTAATTCAAGTTGATAACTGAAACCCCTTAGACTAGGGGTGGGCAACGAGGGCCGAGACACTGCAGGTTTTCCTTGCAACCAATCACCTCAGCAGGTGGGTTGCTGATGAGCTTCTCCCCTGAACATAAACACCTGGTCATCATGAAATCACCTACTGAGACACCTGAACATTACTGAAATCACCTGCTAAGGTGATTGGTAGCAAATTAAACCTGCAATGTCTCGGCCTTTCATGGCATATGATTGCCTACCCCTGGCTTAGACTAATGAAGGCACTATTTATAGATTACATTTTGATTGACTTACATGAGTCAAGTCAAGTCTGGAAGCATGCCTCATCTATGACACCACAAAACCGCCTTGGGTCCTGGATGGCAACTCCCAAGCATATAACTGGTGCATCGCCATTTCACTAAACTAACCGTCTATCTACTGCAGCCAGGTGAAACATGGTTGTGCCCTCTGTGGTCCTCAACACACAATCACCTGCATACTGGATTATGCTTAGAGAAACACAACACATGGCCAAGCTATGAAAGCTGATCAAACATACGTCAATGACAGTAACTTAATATGTTTTGGAAAGGGACCATTATTGTTGCAGTATGGATAAACTATTAAAGGCTTGCAAATTTATTAATGACCTAATGTTTCTTTTTTTTTCCTTTTTGAGAGACTTATGCTGTGTTCAAACAATAGTTCCTTAATGGTTGTTGAATGGATTAGATAAGTTGCACAACCTGAAAAATGCAGTTCAACATGTGTTTAAAAAGGTGCCAAATCATCTGTGTTTACAGTTAAATTGCCAGCAGAAACAGGGGAATATGTGGTGATACTAGCAGACAGAAATCTGCTGGAGTTGCCATTGGAAGCCTTACGCATCTTGCAGGAGAAAGGTTTGAGTTCTGTGTCAAGAGATTTCTCCCTCCAGCTTCTCCACAGTCGTCTCCTCAGAAAAGGGTCAGAGAAAGGTAATAAAGACACACATCTGATTGTAATTTTGCTTAAAGGTTTTATTAAAAAAAAAAAAATCATCAATCATTGACAAGTTTCTTATATTTTGTACAACAATCCTATGCAACCATATTGTCTATTTGTTATCTACAGATGATGCAAGTTTACCCAAAAACCACAGACATTGTACATCCTGGAAAAGGGTTCAGCTAAACAAAGTGCTTTATAAAATTGATTCATGCTCTGCTATATTAAGAACATCTCATCATACACTCGATTAAAAAAAAAAAAAGCATTTCAGAAAAAGTTGACACAGGTGCATTTGAAATGGGTAACGTAAAATATAAAAATGTAAAAAACACACCCTTCTAAATTAATATATACACAATAAATTTTGCAGAGTAAAATATACTTTACCAGGATAACATTTGGTCCCAGTCCAAATACAGATACGTAAATATACTCTATCAGTGCTAAATCAATTCTCTCACACTGTAAAAACAACTCTATCATGTTGTGAATGACTCTTATTGGAGCTGAAAAATGTGATTTGATAAGATAGTAGAGCTGATTTCACTCTATAATAGAGTGTATTTAACTCTTTTTGGACTGGGGCCAAATTTTATCCTGGCAGAGTATATTTTACTCTGTAAAATTGACTGTGTAGTATGTTAGTACTCTATTCATGTTTTAAATGATTTATTAATATTTTAGTTTAATTTAATAATTTAATCTTATTAAATTAAATAATTCACCATTGCATTGACCAAATGTATTACATAACCATAAGCCTAATGCCCTTTCATCCTCCTCATTTGTTGTCTTCATAAAAATTATCTACTATACAGTATTGAGTTAGTTTATGTTATGTTGTAATGTTCATATTGCAATGGACCAGTTTTGGCTTTTGTTAACTAGATTATTGTACAATAATTGATCAGTCATTCCCAGCAGTTTCTGCTGCCTTGTAGTTGTATTTAATTTACAAATTTACATATTTAAGGGGCATTCAGGGTTTATGAAATGTTATTGTTTAGCCTAATTAATTTACTTTTTATTTATATTATGTATTCTGATTTAATTGAATTGCTTTTAATTATAGAACACACAAACATTGCAAATACAACCCCTGGCAAAAATTATGGAATCACTGGCCTCAGAGGATGTTCATTCAGTTGTTTAAATTTCTAGAAAAAAGCAGATCACAGATATGACACAAAACTAATGTCATTTCAAATGGCAACTTTCTGGCTTTAAGAAACACTATAAGAAATCAGGAAAAAAAATTGTGGCAGTCAGTAACGGTTACTTTTTTAGACCAAGCAGAGGGAAAAAAATATGGAATCACTCAATTCTGAGGAATAAATTATGGAATCATCAAACAAAGGAGAGGATTATCAAACTTTTAAAAGAGGGTAAATCATCACGCAGTGTTGCAAAAGATGTTGGTTGTTCACAGTCAGCTGTGTCTAAACTCTGGATCAAATACAAACAACATGGGAAGGTTGTTAAAGGCAAACATACTGGTAAAAACAAGGTTACAATGGGCTAAGGAAAAGCAATCGTGGACTGTGGATGACTGGATGAAAGTCATATTCAGTGATGAATCTCGAATCTGCATTGGGCAAGGTGATGATGCAAGGTTGTGGCGACAGCTGTACGAGGCATTTGAGGCAGCTCTGATTTTTCATCAGTGGCATGCAAGTCCTCCTTTGTGCGCCAGTCGGCTTCAGTCGTGTTATGTGTGAAGGGGCCCTCGGCAATGTTTATTCCCCCCACATGACTCCCAGTGCTCTTTAATTTGCCTTTGAGACAAGTTTATGTATTAATTCTGCTTCTTGTTTGTGGCAGTTAAAAGAGACTACAACAAGGAGACCAAAGGTAGAAAGGCAACTAAGGACAAGGGAGATCAAAGCCAACCCATCAAAGGGGTGAGTTCATTAAATTAATCTGAGTCTGCCAGATACAGGTAGCAATGTGTCTTATTTGAATTTCCCTGTGACTTTTAACTGTGGTTCTTGAATCAATTACATTTTGTTTTCATAACAATCCTATTGCAGACTTCATGTATCATTTTTAATGGAACATCTATCTATTTTTTCCATTGTCTTCATTTTTCATTTCACTTCCTATTTTGCTTTATTTTAAAATCAGTTTATCCACTTATTCAATTATTTTGTGCTGATATGCACTTGGAAAAGTATTTAATTGTATTGTAGTGTGCACTGCCTACAAATCTACTCACCCTTTTATTTACAACAGTTTTATGGGTGCCTTTAAGTATATAATTCACAGTAAGGACCCAGTCACACTACAGCACGAATGCAGTACAAAGCACACGAATTAGCAAAACAAACTGAAGTCAAGCTGCATTTGTATGGGACAGACAATTAAGGCAATTCAAATGGCAGTCATACAGCCATGTACGAATGCCGTTCGATTAACCAGAATGTGGGTCTGTTAGATAATATCTTATATTATGTTAGTTATCAAGTGTTTGTCTGTGTTATCTGTTTGAAAGTTTTTGAGACCTGGTTTAAGGTTTAAACATAAGAGTTAAGTTTCACTTTCAACACGTATATGCAAGTGTCAGATACAGGAAAATCTCCCCCTGTTGGTGAGAGCCAATAACATTAGAAATGTGAGCCTAAATCACACCCACTGTGATGTCCACATGATATAAAAAGTGTTGTATGACTCATTTTAGGGGTCTTTCACAAGATGGACACTGTCTGTGAGGGTCCCGGTCCAGTTTTCATTGTGACCTTTAATAAATCCAAAATGAGGAATACATGGGTTCTTGGAAAGGGGCAGTAAATTACATAAAGAGCCGGGAGAAATTACAGTTCAGAGCAAGCTTTATTGATTTGTGCAGGTCACATGCAGCAGAGCACGAAGGATGAAACATGACAACATAATAAAATTAAAATAATAAACCCAGCAGGAGCTTTATTGACATGAGAAACATATGTTTTCATTGTCAAAGCAAGTGTTACACAGAGTAAAAAATAAAAAACTCTCTCGGCTCTGTCTCTCTCCCCCTCTCTGGAAATCAGCTGAGCACACTGAGGCATGGCTCTGAGATGCACACACTCCCACCTGATGGGCCTGTTTTCTCTTTTGTTTTTTGTTTTCTATAAAACAAATAATGATATATAAAAAAAGTCATGTGGGTGAGAGATCTGTGCTTCTCAGAGGCATGCAGCAACTCGCATGGCTCTGAGATGCACTGACGCTGATGCAGCGCCTGTGATTGGAGTAACGTCCAGATTGTGGATATAATCACACATCCATCGTCAGTCCACCTCATGTGTCAGAGGATTCATCTTAATTTCCATGTCATCATGGCTGTTAGACCCCGTGCACACAGCCACAGTGCACGTCAGTGTCTCAGGGAGACACACTGACTAGCTGTGACGTGTATTTAGTGTGATTGCGCAATGTGCAGTGTGGCAGTAGTGTGCATGCTCTCTACATTCATGCTGGCCTCCCAATTTCACGTATTTCCCTAAGTGCCGAATGAATGTTGTGTGGGGAATTCAAATGCATCTGGACTGCAGCACTGCTTGCCTTAATGTAGTTTGCATGTCACCTCGGCAATCATGCAATTGGTGTGGCAGGTCGAATTCAGTACGACTGCAGGTTGACTTGCATGAATGATGTTCGACTGTCCACAATACGAATGCAGTATGACTGATTCCACTGCCATTTGTATCTTTTCCATCACAAGCCACACACGACTGTGCCGACTGCTGTCGGAAAGCTGTATGAGGCATTCAATTGCAGCATGAATTGCACAAATGCCGTACGAATTGACATTCGAACAACATTCGTGCTCTAGTGTGACGGGGCCCATTGTGCCTCACCACATAACGATAACATTTTCTAAACATATGACAAAAGTGTTCAATCTACACTTATTAGTTCAGTCATTAATGATATGTCAATTAATATTTACAGAGTAGTAATTTGGAAGGTTTGGGGAAAAATTAACACATTATTTCATAAATTGCATTGTCATTGCCAATCATTATATATACAGTATACATATATATATATAAGTGGAAAGAAACTTATATATATATATAAGTGGAAAGAAACCAGTGCCTAGAAATACTGATAATGAAATTCTAATTTGAAGCAGGTAAATACTTATATAAACTGGATGTATGTTTTCTTTTCTATTTTATTGATTTATGTTTCACATTTAGATGTCTTTTCTGTTATCAGGTACAAAACTGCAGGTGATCACATATTACAACAAAAATCTGCCCTATACTTATAAACCAGCCCTCATGAGATACAAGAAAAAATATGGCTGATAAATTATACACTTGTCCTATCAATTTTATTGCCCTGGAAACTGTGGCTATAAAATCAGGGCAATACAAATTTTAAAACAGGGCAATACAAAAAAAGACATTGAAAATTTTCAATGTCATCCAATCTATTTTGTGTTATCCTGGTGACAAGTGCAGCCTAATACAGGATCCAGATCATTTCATTTAACCAAGATGTCTGATCAAGGTGAGAGAGTTTTAGCCTCCCTAGTAGGGAGAATGCTACAACTTGAGTAACTGAAGGTTAGTGAAGAGAACACTCATGACTTAATAGAGCGACATAGGAACAAGAACATCACCAGGAAAACGGAGAGGGATGTGAACTCATTTATTGAATGGCTGAGTGGAACCAAGAAGGAGAAGAGAGAGCTCCTTGTTCTTTCTCTGGTGGAACTTGATAAATGGAGTTGATGATAATTATATGGTTCTTGTTCTTTATTTTTGTTGTAATATGTGATAAATATTTTATTACATGTCTGTTTCACACCCTGTATCATGCCTCATTGTATCTGTATCAGCCCGAGTCTGAAATACATGAACAGATATGTAATAAGGTATGCTTATTTAATGTGTCAGGTTGAGAAGCATGTGTTATGTATTGCAACAAAACAATTTGAGGTTCATTGTTTTTCTCTAAAATACATCCAAACAAAACAGGAGTAATTCTTTATCGACTGTACACACTTTGTGTAACTATACTTATATTAAGCTGCAATAATCACATATAGCCCAACCAGAAATCCATGTCAAGCACGTGTCCTGCTCTGCCCTCAAACAACTTTTCTGTGGACACACGTGATTTCAAATGTATCCTTTTTCAGAATATATTTCTAAAACATTGAATATGTCATATATTCATGCATGGTTACATGAAAACGTCCTAAATACAGGCCTGCTGGTGCCTGTGCTTATCTCCATATTCCGTCACGTGAAGTGGTTGAGAGTGACTCCTCTTGGACTGGACCAGTCAGTCTGACACAGGATACTTTCAAAGCAAGGCCATTGCCACTCGTTTACAGCTGAGTGGACAGGGACAATGCAGATTAAGTGTCTTGTCCAAGGACATTGGTAACATGAGTGGAATGCAAACCCAGACCAGCTTCTTATCCAACACACACACATGAGTATTGCATTCTAAAAATATAGTGGCATTCATTTATTGAGATTATTCATTCTTAACTTGCTTTGAAAGATATTGTTCCAACTAATGAGTGCAACTTCGGTAAGTCAAAAGTGATCCCACAAATCTGATTGTTTGAAAGAGTGTAGGTGTAGCTGTCTTCATTTTAAACATGTATGAGTGATGGGTGGTGTGTGATGGCGTTAAATCTGAAGCAAGAGGAGACCAGGGAGAAGCTATATTCAGCAAATTATTATTTTCTCTGTTTTGCAATTGAGTGTTGCTTCTAGTTATGAACAGAAACATTCAGGTACAGTCGTTTTCAAATGTAATAAAAAACACTACAGAATGTTCTACCATATTCACATGCCGTATTTTGTTAATTAAATGCCTGGCCTTGAATAGGGGCCTGCCTCATTTAGTGGCTGGGTCAAAACTTTGTCAGAAAAAAATAAAAGCCTGCTTTAAAAAGAGGTGGGCATTATGTGCATTAAAAATGATTGCATTTGGTTGAGTCACTCTTTTTTTCTAAGTCCGCTGCGGAGTGGTACCTTAAAATCCGAAATGCTAATTTATACTTCTAGAGCTCCGTAACTCCATGGCCATGCAATGATGTTGACCCGGGCATGACCCTTTTGAAGTTCTCCATCGTGTTGGTGGGAGTCGTAATACAATTTCCCGTCGGGGCATGATGTGGAGAACAAGGCAGGCCTTTCTTTCCGCCTGCACCACCACTGTTCTTGGTATATTTACAGTTTCTGGTTCCTGGTCTGTTTTGTCTCCCCTTTTTCTGGTCCAATTTGTCCCTCAGCAAGCTCCACTTCTTTATACAATCATCAACCTCCAAACCAATGTTACATGCAATTTCACTCCATGAATTGTGGGTCATTTGAGCATCTTTGTAGTTTTTTGACTCAGTGTTGTAAAGTTGGTCATATTTGGGGACTTTTTTGCCAGATGTTCCTCAATTTGATCCATGATCAAAATGTAATCAGCGTGTGCACTGCAAATTTTTTTTAAATATGATGGGAGAGAAATGAGTGAAACGCTTGCAGGCTCCATTGTTTCAAAGCGTAGTTTACATTTTTGGGAGGTGCACACCAGGCTGTGGAGAGGGGCTTGGAGAGGGTACGCAGTGACGCAAAGCACTCTGATCTAAAGCGGATGTCTTTGGTTCACCACTCCCAGAGATATGTGTGAAAATAAACACCATATTACAGGCAACAAGAAACATTTTGTTAATCACTGACATTGAATTAAGGCCTGGGTCATTTAGGCGTCGGGTCTGAGCATGGTTTGAAAAAATTAACGCCTGGCCATTTAATCAAAGAAATACGGTAATTTCTAATACACTTACTACTGCAGTAGTGTGGAGATTGAGCTGCAAATACTTTTTCTTCTTGCATTTTTAGCTCGTTAAATATTTTTCCAATGTTTTATATTTAAGTCTGTCTTTGTGTACCACAGAAGGGACCAGTCTGTCTGAGGGGATGAAACACATTTTAGAAACCCACAGCCAAAATTTTGCCCATATGCTGGAAGGGTTCATGAACAATAAACACACAACCAGGTAAGACATTAGGAGCAGACAGCACACTTTTAAGCCTATAAAATATATTTAAAACAGTGACATACAAGCTCAAAGTGTATCGGAGACTGCAGCTGTACTATATTTTGCTACTTTCTAAACTGTAAATACTTCATGTGTGCACTTCGAACACCAAAACCTGAGTTAGTTTCAGCCCAGATTACCAAACCATCACAACCACACAGCCTGAAATCAAAGCTTTTGTCAATAAAATCTTAAATCTTAATCTTCTCAGCAGGGTGCAGTGTTTCCTAACACAAATGTCGTGAAGAATTAGGACAGAGTGTTTGATCACCAGATGAGAGTCTAATGCCCCCGTCACATATAGCAAGAATTTGCCGGAACCATGCCCGACACAGCAAATATTGCCGTAATCCGACGCAGTTGGGAGGAAAAGAGACGTGGCTAGCAGTGTCGTAGCACAGACAGACTGCCTCGTCCACACCATCAGATCGCATCCAGAGCATATGTAGATGACACAGACTGCTGTCAGATGGCCATAAAAGGAGCTGCAGAATGCCCGATCTCCAAATGTCTGGATGGCTAACAGGGGATGGAGAGCTGTGTTCCTCACGCACACGTGGCACACGTGGCGCACGTACACATGGCACACGTACACGTGGCATACGTAGACTCTGTGCGCACATGTGGGGCTGCATTTGTCACTCAGTCTTGTGTGTGTGTATATGCATAACATTGCATGGGAGACTAAGCGCGTGCGTGGAGCCCATGTGTGTGCGCGTGCCACTAGACAGCTTTGCTTAAGGTTTGTTGGCATGCAGTCCCCTGCTTCATAGCAGGGGAGCGCCTTTCCAGGGAACTTTCTTTTTTCCTTTTAGGGAACTTTCTTTTTTTCCTTTTTGCACACTTCAGGAGCACAATGCAACCCTGGACACTGCAATGGTTGGATTATCACATGTGATTAATAATTTTGTTTTGGGTGAGACGATTTTAACCACAGGCTGCTGTCCCAGCTTCATGTCCACGTCTGCACTGTGAAATACTCCTGGACCGCTGTTGGAGGTGAGATTCATGTTTATTAATGATGTAACAACCTGGCACAAGTTCCATGTTATATCTCCTACAGAGTTAGAAGGTGATCATTTATTACAGCATGAGATCTGTCCAGCTCCGAGCCTGATGCGTGCAATGACATGTTACTGTGCACCACAGAAAGGCGCAGCTGCCCATGTTATGATGGAGACAATACTCATTATTTAAGTCACCCATGGGAAGGAATGAACAAATATCTGTACTGTAAGATCTATTGTGGATATAACAGCCTGTTCAGATTTGCGGCTGTGTGTGCACAGTAGCACACGGTGCTTTCGGTTTGATAGCCGCTGTTCACATTCACTGTACATGATAATAATTCATAATTATTATTGTGATGAAGCATGCCACATACATATCAACAGTTCCTTTGCGCTCTGGGTGGACATTATTATACGTGGCACATGCAGGTCATACCGGCAGGCTTTGCAGTGCCAGATCTATCTCGAGGTTCCCTCGTATGTGCTCAAATCATTTCGGATCCCGTTTTGCCACCATCGGAATATGTAAATTGCGGTCTGATGGTCCTCAGACTGCCCATGGACCGCTGTCAGATAGGTGTCCCATCTCGACCGCACTCGGAGAGTTTTGAACATGTGCATCACACTCGGGGCCGCCAGATGGCTGTCAGAATGTTTTGGAACTGAAATGTTGGAAATGGGCACTTTTTGGATGTGTGGCGATTCATAATTCCGATGCCACTCTGCTTGATTCCGGCTATGTGTGAAGAGGGTATAAGTGTTTTAATTGTTCAAAAGATTTCCTTAAAGGTGTCCAGAAACGTAATAAAAAAATCAAAGTGTCAGAGTAATTGTTTTTATTTGCTGGAAATTCACAGTCATCAAGAACACCTGAACTGCTTCATTTTACACTGGTTTGCGTTCATTTTAAATACCATGAAGAGGGCAATTTATCCACCCTAAAATGGTGGTCTTTTCTAAATATAGCAAGTCTTAAACCAATAAAAACACCTGTGAATGATATCATTTTTGGGGAAGTATCCAGGTTTGTTGAGATCACTTTTCTGGAAAGCACCCAGGTCTTGTGAGTTCAACTCTGGGTCATGGAACTTCATCATTCAGGGCTTTGCAGGTGCAGGTCTAGGTTTTTTTTTTCTTCTTCTTCTTTCTGCTTTGACCCTCTGTCAGAGCTTTCTTTAATCCAATCTTTTATATAAAAAAAAAACCTTGAATCATCATAATTTTCTGTCATTGTGATTTAATTGAATTTTCCTTTTTTTAAAATTATTAACTTAAATTTTCTCCCTTAATTTCAGTTTCTTGTTTCATGGCATTTTTTAAAAATAGCATACATTGCTCACACAACATATATTTCTGCGTGCAACATTTGAATATATCAGTGTGTTTTGTTTTGTTTTTTTTCTAAATGCTGTTAACAAGTCTGTGCAACAAAAGTATGTACTTATCCTTCTAAACATGTTAAATGTTATCAGTAATATGCAACACAATAATCTGGCATTTGCATATCATCATCTTATGTTTATTGTTAGCACAAATTACACCACACAAGAAGAGCTACATTCAGTTTAATGCATGCTATTTAAATAAGAGGTGATGCTGAAGAGTCAGTGGAAGCATTATCAGTCTTGTGAAGATCTACTCTGGTAATGACCAGTGTGTCCACTTGTGAGTCAACTGAGAAAGGACATCAAATAAAGAGTAAACTATCCTATTTGCCCAACCTCAGTTCCCACTCTGTATCTGCAACTATGTTCTGCTGTCCCATTCCTGTTATCTCATTCCTGTTATCTCTGGCTCAAACACTGTGCTAAATGGTGGAGAAACCAAGCGAGTTTCTGGGGCATCATGTACAAAGCGTGCGTACACACTAAAACCTGGCATACGCCCATCTCCATATCCACACTAGGAGAGATAACAAAACCTAAAAATATGCATCAGAAGACTTGTGAAAATCACACTTTTCAACCTTTACAAACAAGTGAATGTCAAGACACCGTCTAAAAATGAGTCACATGCCCTGACTTTTTTCGTATCTCCTCTATGTAAATGAACACAGCTCCACAACAGATGCAGAGGTATCCAGTGAGGCACCTTGGCACTTTTATCCCTGCACTGAAGTGCAATTCGTCGTGCCAATGCATCCTGCTATGTCCTGCTGGATGCCACACTATATAAAATAATCATTTTGTAGCCGATGACGCATTTGCGCTCAGAACTCCCAGAATCTGAGAAATTATCTACTTCTGCAGGTTGTCTCGTATGCATCGTGTGGTGGAGAACACATTTGGAATCTTGTCTCAAAGGTAGTTTATTCATAATGTATATATATTGTAATGGATTGGTAAAACAGTTGCCTTTTCATTCCTTCTTATGAGTTTGATAATGTATCTGTAAAGTTATGTTTATTATAGATAAACATCTGGTCATAATCATTCAGATGCCATGCATGTAATGACACTTAGTGATACGCAGTGACACAATGCTTTTGAATAGGTTCCGCAATGTTCACGACTAGTTCATGCAAGTGGCACGAAATTAATGCTTGCCAGAAATTTTGAACATTTAAAAATTTCTTTGCAACACTGGCACACAACCGCACACAGTTCATGCACAATTTACAACAGTTTACGGTGGGTTTACTCATTGGTACGGCAGATTGCGTGCCAGTGCAGGGATCAAATTCGAGCAATGTGCCTTTCCTCTGGGGGCAGGAGAGATCAGCCAATTTGCATCGGCTCCTTTGGAGGTCAGCAGCAGGAGGGTTAATGTTGTGTGTTGGAGGGTTTGGCTGGACATTTTGGTGTTGTTTTCTTTTTTTTGCTCTCCAGGTGGTATGCAAACTGGTTTTTGTCTGTGGAGACGGTGCTGGCAGAAGAGTCCTTCACCCTCATCAGCATTATTAGCTGCACCTGTGGATGATGCTCACGTGTAAACTTAAAGACTTTCAGCTGAAGCAGATAATGAGATGGCGTTCTGCATTTAAGCCATAAGTGGTTCAAGCAGAATTGCCGGGAACTCGACCTTGTGACGTTCGATTGTGAGACGCTGAGGACCGCGCCTGGGTTTGACACATCGTGCCTGTGAAGGAGGACGGGTGAGGGACACATGCTCGCTTCTCACTGCCGTGGCGTACGGACTGATGATCCTCCACCTGTTGTGAGAAGCTGCTCATTTACATAAAGCTTAAATTCAGACCTGAATGTGTTGCTGATAGTGCGTGCCTTTGAAGGATATTTGTTGTAGCTGTTGACTTACCTCACCTTTTCCATCCTTCACAGAGTCAGCTTGTCGTATCCACCTGGAGGGTGTTCGGCAGTGAGTCTGGGTCCAGAAGCACCGAGCTTTGATCCATTTCAGCGCTGGAGAGCGCGCCGTCCTTCACCTCGCCAGACAAACGCACATTTATGTTGTACACCAATTATTGCACGGGAGAAAAATAAAATTGTTTTGTTTTTGGAACCGCTTTCTGGTTATTTAGCGCTGGGTTCAGTCAGACGCTGGTCGCGCTCCTCAACTCGCGACTGCACATAACAGTAGTTCCCGGCCATTCCAAAATGGACCCAGCGGCAGAAGCGGTTCCTTTTGCTGAAAAAGTTCAAGAATACTTGGAGAAGATATGGGAGCAATTACGGCCTCTCGTAAATCAAATTAAACAGATGCCCGCATTACGGAGCTTGCAGCGCAAGCCGTTCCGCTTCCTGCTGCTCCAGCTGCGGCACCATCAATACCGGTGCAGATAATTCCGTCACCCAGAGAGTCGGCTTCCGAACCAATTATTGGTCATTCGGAGCCTTATGCGGGAAACGTCGAAACCTGTGCTCCGTTTTTGATGCAATGTTCTCTGGTTTTTGCTCAGCGACCGGCTTCCTTCTCTTTTGATGGTAGCTGTGTCTCATATGTGACAAAGCTGCTCCGAGGTGACATCTTAGCTTGGGTCACTGCGTGGTGGAGTAATAACTCTCCATTGTTAGGATCCTTTAAGGATATCTCCAGGTGTTCTTGGACAGGCATAATAATGGACACACAAAAAAAAAAAATTATTTGGGCTGTTTTTGTTTTTTTGTAAGGGGTTATAAATTGTTTGGGGATTTAGAGGCGGTTCTGGTGGAGTGAACGACTGGCAGATCGGAGCTCGGCTGGACTCAGGGTATCGTTTGTTTTCATTATTTGGACTTAGGTATTTTCTGTTTGAGGATTGGGTCGTTTTGTTTTGTTGTTTTTTATTTCCCTGCTTCCCTAACCCCAACCTCACATTGCTCTGAGACCGTTTTGTCTTTTGGGTTGTGGGGTGGTGCAGGTTGGCCACGCTGAGCGTTTCTTAGAAGACCTCTGCACCTGGGGGGGTTGTCAGGGGCATTTTTTTGGGTTTGGTTAGGGCCCGGTTCCTCTCCAGCCCCGGTGGGCCTTTGACCGTTCGTCATTGGTGTTACCGGGGTGTGGTGCAGCGGGAACATACCTCAGTCGGAGTGGTGGGCCGATCTGTTGCCGTTCGCCATTTCGGTAGTTCCACCCCTCCCAATAGGCTGGTGGTATGGTCGGGTTGGGGCACCGGATGTCTTTCCGGTTTTCCGCTGCGCTTCGGGGATGGGACCGGGTTAGTTTTTCCTGTTTCCTTCCCCAGCTTAGTAGTTTTGTGCCGTTCGCCAAAATAGGGCTAACGATAGGCTCTGGGAGTGATCTGGGGTCTTTCGGGGTGCTGGGGGGGGGTAACAGGGTTTGCCAGTTGTTTTATTTTGCCCCCGGGGTGTTTTAATGAAGTCCGCCGGGGGTTGGATTTTTGTGTTGTTATATTTCCTTCCAGGTTCCACCTCCAGGGTTGATGGGACGGTCCTCTGGGGTGGAATTGGCTTGTGGGGCCAACTAGCCAAGTGTGGCCGGGTCTGGGGTTCCTGGGTTGTGGGGAGGGTGCCTCCTGGGGTTGATGGTACGGTCCTCTGGGGGGCGCTGTTGCTCCATGAATACCTGGGGACCTCTTTGGGATTCCGGCTTTGGCTGTTACTCCTGGAACTGGCGGTAAAGGTCTTCTGGGGGGTGTTGTGCTCTGCAAGTCGTTCTGGGGGGGTTGTTTGTTATTTTTCTTTGTGAATTTATGTTGGTATTGTGTTGTTGGGGCTATGTTGGGTTTTTGGATTTGGGTGTTTTTCTTTTCTTCCCGGGGTTGGATGGGATGGGTTTGGGTGGGTTTTGTGTTTTTTCTTGTATGTTGGGGCCGGCCTTTCAGCCGCGGTGCCCTGTCCTGCTGTCTGCGGTGGACCTTGGGAGCATTATGCCATCTGCTTCCTGACGAGGACCCCGGAGGGAGGTGCTGTTCTCGGGCCTGGTCTGTTCGGTCGCCGGGAGGCTTCCCGTTGATGGGGGGGTACTGTTGTGTGTTGGGGGGTTTGGCTGGACATTTTGGTGTTGTTTTCTTTTCTTTGCTCTCCAGGTGGTATGCAAACTGGTTTTTGTCTGTGGAGACGGTGCTGGCAGAAGAGTCCTTCACCCTCATCAGCATTATTAGCTGCACCTGTGGATGATGCTCACGTGTAAACTTAAAGACTTTCAGCTGAAGCAGATAATGAGAAGGCGTTCTGCATTTAAGCCATGAGTGGTTCAAGCAGAATTGCCGGGAACTCGACCTTGTGACGTTCATTTGTGAGACGCTGAGGACCGCGCCTGGGTTTGACACATCGTGCCTGTGAAGGAGGACGGGTGAGGGACACATGCTGTCAGCACACATCAGAGGTGATTGATTGTCTGAATAAGTGTTAACAGTAATTTGGTATTTTGTTACGCAGTATATTTGAACATTGATGAGAATTGTGCAGCTCCCTTCTCACTGCCGTGGCGTACGGACTGATGATCCTCCACCTGTTGTGAGAAGCTGCTCATTTACATAAAGCTTAAATTCAGACCTGAATGTGTTGCTGACAGTGCGTGCCTTTGAAGGATATTTGTTGTAGCTGTTGACTTACCTCACCTTTTCCATCCTTCACAGAGTCAGTTTGTCGTATCCACCTGGGGGGTGTTCGGCGGTGAGTCTGGGTCCAGAAGCGCCGAGCTTTGATCCATTTCGGCGCTGGAGAGCGCGCCGTCCTTCACCTCGCCAGACAAACGCACATTTATGTTGTACACCAATTATTGCACGGGAGAAAAATAAAATTGTTTTGTTTTTGGAACCGCTTTCTGGTTATTTAGCGCTGGGTTCAGTCAGACGCTGGTCGCGCTCCTCAACTCGCGTCTGCACATAACAGTTAAGCCACCTTGACACTTGCACGAATCAGCCCTTTTAATTTGTATCAGTCCTTCGGACTCGGGCTGATACAATACATCTGGGCATTATACAGGGTGTGATACATAAACAGGCATATGATAAGGTATACATATGGTTGTACTGTTAACACTTGGTGTTGTTTTTCCACTTGTTGAAAATAAAGAATAAAAAAAAAACAGCTGAAAGAGCATCTTGTGCATGGCCACACATGGTGGACAGTGAACACTTCACAGACAGTAGATGTAACAGATGTTGGAGAATGCAGTATTCACATATCTGTTGATTCATCTGTCACAGAAACTTCCAGTGTTATGTCTCTTTTGCCAGCTTCCATTGGCTCTATGAATGAGGTGGGGAAATCCTGGATTTTGGATGTATTCCCTATGCACTTAAAATAGGTGATTTCACTGAGTAGTTAATTGACTGGCCTGAAGAGCTGAACTAACGAGTATCAGCTGGTTTAGTGGATGGATAGAAAAAACTTGGTTGGGCTTTTTGTCAGTGAAGCCAGGGTTCCCCATCTCTTCTCAAGAGAAAAACCTGTCTCTTAGTATCCCTCTTGGTTCAGTCCTGTTTAAAGAGTAACATTCTGGTTGATCTTATCTGAAGAATTAATCTCAAAAGGGATCTGGACACTGTGTTAAAAGCTCAAAAAACTGTACTTACAGACATCTTTTTGATCATACACGTTTATCAGGCATTATAATATCTGCATTTGCCATGCATTTTGCACACGCCATGCAGCTAGAGTCCATAATCACTTCAACCATGCTAATGATTCCTTTTCTCTTTCTGTCTTCCAAGTCTGTCTCAGATGGAGGAGACACTGTGCAGATGCAGTGCCTTTATTTACATGGGAATGGAGCGATTTATGGCAAACATTCAACCTGCCAAACTAGCAGTGCTTAATATGTCTGGTACTGTACCCCAATATTTCTCATCTCACTAGCACACTTACAAAGGCATCTGCTAAGACATTACATTGTAATCCAACTTTGGAACCTTATTCTTACCTTTGAATATCATTCAAGCACGAGTGCCATATTTTCCAGATGATAAGTAACACGAGAGTATGAGTCGCACATCAAGGAGAAGAAAAAACACATATGTCACACCGGAAAATAAGGGACATTTGTTTTTGAAACACATATTTCACAAGATTTCAATAAAAACATTTTGCACAAATCTGGAAGTGGACCACAATGGACAAGATATTTAATGTTCAAACTGATAAACTTTGTTTTTGTGCAAATATTCGCTCATTTTGAAATGGATGCCTACAACACATTTCAAAAAACCTGGGACAGTGGTATGTTTATCACTGTGTTACATCACCTTTCCTTCTAACAACACTCAATAAGCGTTTAGAACCGAGGACACTACTTGTTGAAGCTTTGTAGGTGGAATTCTTTCCCATTCTTGCTTGATGTACGACTTCAGTTGTTCAACAGTCCGGGGTTTCCGTTGTCGCATTTTGCCCTTCATAATGCGCCACACATTTTCAATGGGCGAAACGTCTGGACTGCAGGCAGGCCAGTCTAGTATATGCACTCTTTTACTATGAAGCCACGCTGTTGTAACACGTGCAGAATGTGGCTTGGCATTGTCTTGCTGAAATAAGCAGGGACGTCCCTGAAAAAGACGTTGCTTGGATGACAGCATGTGTTGCTCCAAAACCTGGATGTACCTTTCAGCGTTGATGGTGGCATCACAGATGTGTAAGTTGCCCATGTCATGGGCACTAACACACCCCCATACTATTACAGATGCTGGCTTTTGAAATTTGTGCTGGTAACAATCTGGATGGTCTTTTTCCTCTTTTGTCTGGAGGACACGACGTCCATGATTCCCAAAAACAATTTGAAATATGGATTCATCAAACCACAGCACACTTTTCCACTTTGCATCTGTCCATTTCAAATGAGCTCGGGCCCAGAGAAGGTGGCAGCGTTTCTGGATGTTGTTGATGTATGGCTTTTGCTTTGCATGGCAGAGTTTTAACTTGCACTTGTCGATGTAGCGACGAACTGTGTTAACTGACAATGGTTTTCTGAAGTGTTCCTGAGCCCATGTGGAAAGATCCTTTTCACAATGATGTCTGTTTTTAATGCAGTGCTGCCTGAGGGATCGAAGATGATGGGCATGTTTTCGACCTTGCTGCGTACATGTAGAAAGTTCTCCAGATACTCTGAATCTTCTGATTATATTATGGACTGTAGATGATGGAATCCCTAAATTCCTTGCAATTGAATGCTGAGAAACATTGCTCTTAAACTGCTGGACTATTTTTTCATGCAGTTGTTCACAAAGTGGTGATCCTCACCCCATCTTTGCTTGTGAACGGCTGAGCCTTTTGGGGATCCTCGTTTTATACCCAGTCATGACACTCACCTGTTTCCAATTAATCTATAAGTTTATAGGGAGTTTAACTTATAAGGTTTTGAATAATCAGGTCCCATCTTATCTTAGGGACCTCATAGTACCATATCACCCCAATAGAGCGCTTCGCTCTCAGACTGCAGGCTTACTTGTAGTTCCTAGGGTTTGTAAGAGTAGAATGGGAGGCAGAGCCTTCAGCTTTCAGGCTCCTCTCCTGTGGAACCAGCTCCCAATTCGGATCAGGGAGACAGACACCCTCTCTACTTTTAAGATTAGGCTTAAAACTTTCCTTTTTGCTAAAGCTTATAGTTAGGGCTGGATCAGGTGACCCTGAACCATCCCTTAGTTATGCTGCTATAGACATAGACTGTTGGGGGGTTCCCATGATGCACTGAGTGTTTTTTTCTCTTTTTGCTCTGTATGCACCACTCTGCATTTAATCATTAGTGAATGATCTCTGCTCCCCTCCACAGCATGTCTTTTTCCTGGTTCTCTCCCTCAGCCCCAACCAGTCCCAGCAGAAGACTGCCCCTCCCTGAGCCTGGTTCTGCTGGAGGTTTCTTCCTGTTAAAAGGGAGTTTTTCCTTCCCACTGTCGCCAAGTGCTTGTTCACCGGGGGTCGTTTTGACCGTTGGGGTTTTTACGTAATTATTGTATGGCTTTGCCTTACAATATAAAGCGCCTTGGGGCAACTGTTTGTTGTGCTTTGGCGCTATATAAATAAAATTGATTTGATTTGATTTGATTTGATTTGAACCTGTTCACCTGTGGAATGTTACAAACAGGTGTTCTTTGAGCATCAACTTTCCCGGTCTTTTGTTGCCCCTGTCCCAGCTTTTTTGAAACGTGTTGCAGGCATCCATTTCAAATAGCAAATATTTGCACAAAAACAAAAACATCTATCAGTTTGAACATTAAATATCTTGTCTTTGTGGTGTATTCAATTGAATATAGGTTGAAGAGGATTTGCAAATCGTATTCCGTTTTTATTTAGATTTCACACAACGCCCCAACTTAATTGGAATTGGGGTTGTAAGTGAGTTTAAATACTTGGGGTCAACTGCCTAAAGTAATGGACAGTGTGGTAGAGAGGGTGAAAAAGAGAGTGCAGGCTGGATGGAGTGGGTGGACAAATGTGGCAGGAGTAATTTGTGCCCAAAGAATATCTGCAAGAGTGAAGGAGAAAGTTTTCAAGACAGTAGTGAGACCATCTATGTTGTACGGCTTCAAGACGGTGGTACTAACAAAAGGACAGGCGGCAGAGCTGGAGGTGGCAGAGCAGAAGATGTTACAATTCTCTTCGGGAGTGATGAGAATGGACAGGATTAGGTATGAACATATCAGAGGGACAGCTTCGGTGAGACGGTTTGGAGACTATGTCAGAGTTATAATCATCAAAATTAAAAGAAATAAACACTTGAAATATATCAGTCTGTGTGGAATGAATGTATACATAATACAAGTTTCACTTTTTGAATGGAATTACTGAAATAAATCAACTTTTTCGTGATATTCTAATTATATGACCAGCACCTGTATATGTGCAGAGATATATACCCTGGGGGACCCAGGGTATATATCTCTGCACATGCCAAACCATTTCAATCTTGCTTCTCTGACTTGTTCACCAAACTATACTACCTGTGTTGTTCCTCTGATAAGGTCATTCCTAATTCTGTCTATCCTAATCACTCCCAAAGAAAATCGCAGCATCTCCAGCTCTGTCTCCTGTGTTCTTGTTAGGGCCCGGTCACATTAGAGCGCGAATGCTGTACGAATCACACTAATTGGAAAAACAAACAGAATTCAAACTGTATTCATATGGGACAACCATTCGTACAGCCGTGTACGAATACCTAGAATGTGGTACGAAGCTTGCTCGAATGATTTGTGCAATTCAGAGTGCAGCAGCACACAAATCCAGGTCTAGGTCCAGGCTGCAAAGAAACCCTGCACCATCATGGCCCTTTCTGGAATGACTTTGGACACCACTGCTATACAACATAGCTGGTCTCACTACTGTCTTGTAACCATTCTGCTTCAGTCTTATGGATATTGTTCTGTCTCAGCTCACTCCTGTCATCTCTCTCCACCCACTCCTCCTTCCCTGCATGCTCTGTTATGCATTCATTTTCTGAAGTTTAGTATTTGTTAGCTTCTATTGAAATAACTGTTGTAGATAAGTCATGTTTTTCTTTTGAAATAATGGCACTGTTTTTTCTCCTCAGAGTGTCGTATGGCTGTGCTTTTTGATCTGCTTCAGAAGAAAGGCAGCATTCTTGCCCAGTCAAACCCCAATCTGCACAACAGGTAATAAAATGGCTTACAGTGTTTAAGGTAGTCAGAAGACAAAAGCTTGTGCTCTCAAGTTTTAATAGTTTTGTTGTGAGACAAAATGCGTACCTCAGTATTATATTGGAGTATTGACTTTATTACTGTAAAATATGCATTTAATTTCATGTATCACAGACTGACAATGTTTGATTTTGTCCTTTGACTTTCTGAAAAAGGCGCGCCTCTTGCTGGAGGATTTGGTTATGAGCTTGGGCAGCAGCTGAACACAGTGACCTCATTCATGATTTTTTTTTCCTTCTTTAAAAGAAATGATTAAGGGAAAAAATGAGAAAACAGTATGACTTGTAGAAGACTTGTTCTTTCCAACATGTGATTCTTTATGAGCACAGATTGTTCCTCAACTCAGAAGACAACTAGCCACAGAATGCCTCAGTAATGCCTGATATGGAAAATCATTTTTGTATCAGACAGCTACCTGAGAGCACACAAAGATCATATGAAGACTTGGAGAAAGTATGAAGGGTAAAGTTCACTGCTCTGCTGCACCTTCGCCCTTAGGAACAATGGAGGGTAGGAATGGAGGGATGGATGGATAATGAACTGACAGATTCACAGTGCCAGGACCATCTTCATTGTGTCTACAGTCCATTTACTGCAGAACCCCATCATATTGTGCTTGAAGTGAAACCACAGCAATGATTTTTTTAATTTTCACTTTCCTAATATTGCAAGGATTTGATCGATTGCATTGATGCAGATGCTGAAACACTGATTCATGCTTTTGTGTCCTCCAGAATTGATTACTGATATGTTTTCTGGGTTACTGCACAGTATTCTGGGTTACTGCACAAGAATGTGAAATGTCTACATTTGATTTAAAATGCACCTGCTCACATTGTGCTGGGAATTCACAAATTTGATCACATTAACCCAGTACAGACTACTCTTCATTGGTTGCCTGTTCACCTGAGAGTAGATTTTAAAATTCTCCTCATGACGTGTAAAATATTAAAGTAGCGTGTTGCCCATGGAGATTCATGGACACAAGATTGGGTTGTGTTTATAAACTAGGTAGCAGACATTTTTCAAGGGTTGTAATAAATTAAGCAAAGTTTTTACAATGACTGGAAGTGGCATTTCCAGAATGTTTTTAGAACCTTAGACCTCAACCATTTTTAGAAGAAGAACTCAACCCTTTTATTTTCTATTAACTATGTAATTTTTTAATGTTAATTTACTGTTTTAATGTATGTATGAATTGTTTATGCTATCATATACACATTATTATTATTATTATTTTATTATTATTACTTCTATTTTGGCATTTGATTTTTAAATGGACCACAATGGAAATAATCTTTTTTTACATATATTTTGCACTTATATTGAACTTACTAAATCACAGGTGCCCAACCTTTTTTGCAGTTGACAGTGTATCGAGATCTGTCAAGATATAACAAAAGCCATAGCATAGCCACAGTTTATTGTGCACCAATATAATAACACAATTTCCTGGCACAAAGATAAAGTTTTAACAGTAATACGGCATTATTGAAGTAAATGTGCATGGTGCAAAGAATAAGCACAAGTAGGTCTAGGACTGGCCTGTAACAACACAACAACAAACAACTCAAATTACACAACGCCTTATTAAAGTTGGAAAAGTTGTTCCCTACCTTAGTGGGACTTCTGGCACTGAGAGGAGGCAAGAAGTTAAGAAAGGCTAAATCCAGAAGTTGTGCATATTCAGCATGGTTTGAACGTTTCAGAAATTCTTTAATTTCGGGCAACTCAGAAAATGTTCCATAAATTTACCTCTGCTGAGCCACCTAACGTCTGTGTGTAGAAGTCTTCCACCTTCACTCGGAATAATGAAAAAATAAAAAAATAAAAATAAAACCCCAAACACTGTCATCTTTATCAAATGCAGTAAATCACAGTATTAATAGTCATAGTTTATCTCTGTATTATATTTATAAACTGTTACAGGAACGGCTCACCTTTCATAAACATTATACAAAATGAACACACAAAAGTAAATAAATAAAAAATAAAATCCCAAACACAGACATCATCTTTAACAAAAGCAGCAAATCACACAATTAATACGCACAGCTTAACTGAGCTAAGGGCTCACTATTTGCATTCACAAACACAACAAATGCATGAAAAATAAATATATAAAACTACTGACTTTTGAGCTGTTTACATACTATTTTTGTCCACAGTGTAACTTATTTCTGCTCTTGTAGCTGTTATGTTGCTTCAAAATTTTTTTTCTCATTTTAATTTTTGAAGTGGATATTTTGGCAAACATGCACCTAGCGCTATTTGAAGGGATCTCCTCGCTGATTGGCTAGTTCAAATGATGTCTTTGAAGAGTTTATTTCAACATGGCGGTGCCTTCGGCATTGAGTGTTGGTGCTAATTTTTCATCATTTAATGCTGTTTTGCGTGCCATAAAGTCGGAGGGATTCTATGCCATTTTGGATGCCAAAGTCGTTTTAATCGGAACAGAAAATCACCTACTGGCAGAGGGATTCTCAGATGCTAAAAGCAGCTCAAAAACGTGGCATAACCGTGCCTGAAATTATTTCCACTGGCCGTTTTGTGTGCCATAAAGTCGTTTGAATCGTAACAGAAAATCACCTACTGGCGGAGGGATTCTCGGACACTAAAAGCAGCTCAAAAACGTGGCATAGCCGTCCCTGAAATTATTTCCACCGGCCGTTTCGGGTGCCATATTGTCGTTTGAATTGGAACAGAAAATCACCAACTGGCGGAGGGATTCTATGCCATAGCCGTGCCTATTTCCACCGTGTGGCGAAAATTATTTCCACCATGCCCAGAATTTTTTCCACCTGCGCTTTTCGCCATGCGGTGGAAATAATGTCGGGCACGGTGGAAATAATTTTTGCAGTCTTAGTAATTTTCTGTGTACATCCAGATTTTGGAGCAACACATGCTGCCATCCAAGCAACATCTTTTTCAGGGACATCCGTGCTTTCAGCAAGACAATGCCAAGCCACATTCTGCACGTGTTACAACAGCGTGACTTCGTAGTAAAAGAGTGCGGGTACTAGACTGGCCTGCCTGGAGTCCAGACCTGTCACCCATTGAAAATGTGTGGTGCATTATGAAGCCCAAAATACGACAACGAAGACCCCGGAGTGTTGAACAACTGAAGTCGTACATCAAGCAAGAATGGGAAAGAATTCCACCTACAAAGCTTCAACAATTAGTGTCCTCAGTTCCCAAAGGTTTATTGAGTGTTGTTAGAAGGAAAGGTGATGTAACACAGTGGTAAACATACCACTGTCCCAGCTTTTTTGAAACGTGTTGCAGGCATTCATTTCAAAATGAGCCAATATTTGCACAAAAACAATTAAGTTTATCAGTTTGAACATTAAATATCTTGTCTTTGTGGTGTATTCAATTGAATTCAATTGTCCCAACTTCATTGGAATTGGGGTTGTATAAATATGATTTGCCATCCCCTGCTGAAATGGTTTGTGAGCCCAGATTGTAGTTAGCAATGTCCATTGTTCAGTGTTCTTAGCTAAGGGCCCCTTCACATATGTCACGATTGAAGCCAACTAGCGCACGAAGGAGGAATTGCATGATATTCATGAAAAATCGGAGCTGTCTCCAATGCCTCGCACACCTGTCGCTACAATTATTCCCACACACCAGCGGCTGAAAGAGTGCCCTGTGAGAGCCTATTCGATCCCTCTCGCGGCAGGTGTCTGCCAAATACCAGGTGACACACATGAACATCCAACACCGCTCGCTTGACACTCAGAAAATGTGTGGCCATTCATGCTGTTAGCATGAAAACAGTGAGTACGATCACTTTCGAGGTGGATGTGAAATTTGTCTAAGTGCCCTCACGAGTGTGGCGTTGCAAAAAGCAACACACATGTGACCTGCATGTGTATCGCATTTGTGCGCATTTGTCCTCCCCCCACCCCCCACAAACATGTGGCATGCAGGGGGAGAGCACAATTGCATGACATGCTGATATGTATTTACATGATCATATCGGGGCCGGACAGCCACGTCTGAGCGCACACAGCCGGGCTGGAGCAGCTGCACACAGCACACGATGGCAGGCTGCTGCATGTGTAACGAACCGTCAGATCACGCAGCAGGCAATCTTAATGTCATGCGCAGGACTTTGACAATATGACAAGCCAACAGTGCCACAAATACGCCACATTCAGTCACATATCACCAAAAATACGCCGTAACAAATGCTGTTTTGTCAGTTACTATGGTGCTTTTTTTAAAAAAATATGTTGATCTCATTGATTTTAGCCATTTTACTCTCTTGTTATAAGACAGTGATTGTAGCACAGTGGTAAAGTTTCCATCTGGTAATCAGAGTTTTTGTAAATTGCAGGTTTGAATCCCGTGATTGTTTTTTATTTAACCAGGGTTATTTAACCACAGGCTTCTGTATTGCGTCCCCTGTCTTTTCCAAACTGTCTTTTCTTGTGGAGCAGGAGATATTTATGATGGCAATAAGAATGATTTCATCCTCACACCTATCAGGACATAGGATTTCAAAACTGCAGCCTCAGTTGCATGTTAGGACAGAAGGATGACTGGAGTCTTAAGGTGAAGTCACGACTGGAGTTTGTCTCTAACTACCTGCAGCAGATGCTGTACTCACCAGGCCTGTAATGTGAACTTTAGAACTGGTAAGCAGATACCTAAAATATATCTCTGATGATGCAAGTACCAAAGGTTTTCAACTTGGTCGACCACAAGATGCAGTACAAGTAGAGGCTTTTGCAAAGGTCATAGAATATCTGCAAGAAAGCGATGAGGCGCAGTCAATGACAGCACAGTCAATGACCTGACTGAGAAAATGGAAAAATACCTGGCTGGCACAGATGCTACAGTATATGGCTTTACTCATATGAAAGAACAGATAAAGAAACACTATGGAAATGAGACAACCATTATTGAAATCAATGGCAAGAAAAATGTGGTTACAATGTGGAGTACTGTTGCAACAATTCTGCATGATTTCTATGCATCAGCAAAACAGGCATGCCCTGATCTTGAGAAGAAGGGAATAGCAGAAACAACTGCAAAGTTGATCAAGAATTACCTAAATTCAGTTGTTCAAGAGACAGTTATCCTGAATGCAAAGAAATCAAACAACCTCTTTCCTTTCCAAGTCTCGTCAAACTTTACTTGACAACATATTCACAAGTAAGGAAGGGAATAGTTAATATGGTTTCTATGGTATTAAAAGTATATTCATTGATAGGTATACTCTATTTAAGAAATACAACACATTGAGGCTTCATTATTCAAGTACAGTTTTACACAGTCAAACTGCGTCAAAAGCCCTATTCCATGCAAGGAAATACCAGACATGCAACTGAAAGTGGTGATATATGTTGCATCCGTAATTGTATTTAGAAACTATATAAGGAAATATATTGTGTATCCATTTATCGCCGCAATATACCAAAGTCAAATGTCATGTAACCTGAATTACATTTTAATTTTGTCTTTCATCCATTAGTAAATTTTAGTATGTTATTCTAGAGGCATTTCTGTACCCATTAGTGAAGAAATAAATTCTGTTGCAAATAGTGATGTGTTGAACTCCTATTTTTCAACGATTTGCTGGCCACACCTGATTCAACCAGTTAGAAGTGGATGGATCAGGGAGAGATGAAAATCATACAGGGCACGTGATCTCCAGGAGTAGGGTTGTTGATCTCCCCCATAGTGTGCACCCAGATATTTCTGTTGTGTAAAAGGTGGGTTTTAGTTGTCACAACACATCCTTCGTAACAAGATTTTTTCTTATGCTTTTGAACAACCTGAAAGCTCCTTGACTGCACCGAACACCAACAAATCACATAAGGGAGACTGTCTTTACAGCACATAACAAACAGTACATTGTTGCCCAGATTTGTTATCCAATCCGCTTAATTTCCTGTCAGCTTGTCCTGTCTGAGGCTGGCTTTAAATTGCTGTGTCAGTGCTCCCCCCATATAAACTATTGACCCTGTGTCTCTGTTTCTCTCTTCTTTCCTCTCCTACAGTGTATGGAAGTTATCCCTGGAAAAACCATTGGAAACTGCTTTGCTGTTGAGTTTGGGTGGTGTTGGCAGCATTGTCCTCAACCAGTGGCACAGCAGCCCACAGTCCAATCTGCAAACCATGGCCAGTGTTTTGGACAGTAGGTTTCACTCACACAAATTAGTGTCACTGTGAAGACTTAATGATTGGGTCTTTTTGTTTTATTTATTTGGCCAATAATGAATCATACAAACAAAACATGTACAGTTGTGCTAAAAAGTTTGCATATACTCGCAGAATTTTTGATTTATTTTTTGACCATTTTTCAGAGAATGTGAATGATGACACAAAAACTTTTTTTCACTCATGGTTTGTGGTTGGGTGAAGCCATTTATTGTCAAACAACCGTGTTTACTCTTTTTAAATCATAATGACAACAGAAACTACCCAAATGACCTTGATCAAAAGTTTACATACCCCTGTTCTTAATATCGTGTGTTGCCTCCTTTAACATCAGTGTCAGCTTGGAGCCTTTTGTGGTCGTTGTGGACGAGGCTCTCTGATGGTAAAACTGCCACTGAATATGTCTTGGACTTTATTTACATTAATTACAAAGAAATACAAGCTGTATGGCACTCTATGGTAAATCTGCATGGAGTAGACAGTTTTCAAAAACTGAGTGAATGTACAAGAAGTTGAAGAGTGAGGAAAGCCACCAAGACACCCAGACAACCCAGAAGAAGTTATAGGCCTATGTGGCTGTGATTGGAGAAACTGTGCACAGTTCAAATTTTACATTTTGCATCACCACTCTTAGCTTCATAGTGGAGTAGAGCGGAGAAGGATATTCTTTCACCAAAACAGATCAAATGTAGGCTTGTGCCTCAAATGTGCATTCTGGCAATTTGTAGCTAAACTTTCAGGTCTTCTTTTTAAAGCACCCATCACACATAGCAAGAATGTGCAGGAGCCAGGCCGACATGGCAAAAATGGCCATAATCTGGACAATCTGAGGGAAAGAGGTGTGCACTGTGGGCAGAACCCGTCCAGACTACCTCGTCCACACCTGCATGATCGCATCCAAAGCATATTTAAACAACAGTTAGATAACACAGACTGCTGTCAGGCGACCATAAAAGGTGCTGAAGACTGCCCGATGTCCATACGTCTGGATGGCAAACACGGCACTGGAGTGCGAGGCAGCACTGTGTCCTCCCTTTGCACAGGTCCTGCTGGTATTGGACTTTGGAGAACAACCAATGTATGCACTGGCCTCACGCCATACGTGTCCAAACTGCCAACGGTGCGATCACTCACTCACTTATGAAATCTTCGCTTGCCCCCTCGTCCCAGCGCTACTGACCTCATGTGCATGTGCGTGCATAGAACAGGTGCTGAAATGAATGCTCAGTGTGTGTGTTTTCATAATGGCTGAATGAGCCACTATACGTGTGTGTGGGGCGCGCTTATGTGCCGTTGTCAGCCACTGGACACCTTTTGCTACTAAAGTTTGCTGGCAGTGGGCCAAGCTTTTCCATGCGCACAACAGTCGACAGACACAGCCTTTCCAGCAAACTTTACTTTCTTTTTTTATTTTGTTGCTCACTCCAGTAGCACAATGCAACTCTGTACACTGCGATGTCTAGATGGATTATCACCTGGGATTTATTTATGCTGTGGTTGTTTGCAGCACACAGCAGCCAGGTGAGAGGGTTTTCACCACAGGCTGTGGTCCCTGGCTCATGTCCGCCCTGCAATGTGAAACACTCCTGGGGCTGTGCCAAAGGTGAGATTCATGTTTAAAAGGGGAGGTGATGGTCTACTGGTTAAGGCGTTGGGCTTGAGACCAGAAGATCCTCGGTTCAAATCCCAGCCCGACTGGAAAATCACTAAGGGCCCTTGGGCAAGGTCCTTAATCCCCTATTGCTCCCAGTGTGTACTTTTCCATCTGATGCAGATGGAAAAGTGCTATATAAATGCAGTCCATTTACCATTTACCATTTGTCATGGCTGGGCGAAACAGTTCCACGTCATATTTCCTTCAGAATTAGATTGTGATCAAGTAATAATATTTATATTACAGCGGTGAGATTTGTTCAGCTCTGAGCCTCTGATGCGTGCAATAATGCATTACTGCACATGAGACCACAGAGAGGCGCACCTGCCCGTGGTGTCACAGATATGATCAGTACAATAATTAATACAATATTTAATGTCTGCGGCGGTATGCGCTGTGCGACGCATTGACCTGCAGTGGCACACGGTGCTTTCTGTTTGATTGTGCTGTTCACATTCACTGCACATGATGAATGCATGCCTCATATATGTTATTACATATCAACATTTCCTTTGCCCTCCACTGGCCAGGGTCCAGTGGAGGTGGACATACATGGCACAACATGCCAGCAGGCTTTGCTGTGACGATCCATCACAGCAAAGCGAATGAGCTCATTCAACCGCGATCAGATCATTTCAAATGCTGGTAGGACACCATCAGAATATATAGATTGCGATCAGATGGCACACAAACTTCACATAGACTGCTGTCAGATGTGCGTCCCATCTCGACAGCGCCAAGAGTGTTTTGAACTGTATAAAACACTCAGGACAGCCGAGCGAATGCGAGCAACTATGTAGACTGCCCCGAGAGTGCTGTCCATCAGTCTTCATTCAGTCCACACTGTTGTGTGGGCCGCTGAAGAGGAGGTACTGCTGGCCCACCACCACCAGATGGCGCCCTGCTTGAAGTGCGGGCTTCATGCTCAGAGGGCGTCATAGCAACCGGGAGTGACAGCTGTTACTCGTCATCAGCATCAGCTGTCACTCATCCACATCATCACCACCACCTTAAAGGCCGGACTGCAACTCCACCTCCCCGCCGAGAAATCAACTACCAATCAGGTAATTTTCTCTGCTGAACAAAACCTTGTGTAATAGTCTGAACTTCTTTTGCAGCCGTTTTCCTGTGGTGTTGCCTTATCTGTGGGATTGGCGTTTGGTGTGATCAGCGACGGCTTCGCTTCACACCCCAACCAGATAAGTGGTTAGACAGGAGCTGCACGAGTGTGTGATTGGAGGTGGAGGTGCTCCCTCCTTACTGAATACAGACTGTGGGATTACTGAGTGTGCGACCTCACACTCATCAGGACTGTCTCTGTTCTCTGCCAGCAGTACCGGGTCTGACTGCTGAAGACAGCGGCCACTGGGGCGCAGGGCTTGGCGGCTCCGGTGTTCTTCAGCTCCGTTGGCAGTGGAAGCTGTGTGGGATCCGGCTCTTCTCTCGCCAGGCGTCTTCTATCGTCGAGCCTGCCCACACGTCACCTGGTGTATGATTGACAGTCACTATATTGTTATTGCCTGTACGTCGTTGTGCGATTCACAACATTAAATTGTTACTTTTGGCTTATCCATTGTCCGTTCATTTACGCCCCCTGTTGTGGGTCCGTGTCACGACACTTTCACAACACACACCTCAATACTTCCCGACTGTGGCTGGATGTGTCATTCTGACACCATTTGGCCTCAATCGACATATGTGTTATCATTCATGTTCTCTGAAAAATGGCCAGAAAAACAAAAATTCTGCCAGGGTATGTAAACGTTTGAGCACAACTGTACATATGACAACATTAAAAACCAGGATAACACAAGAAAGTGAAAAGATGCTTATTTCCAATGTGGTCCCTAAAATCTTGTCAAATGGCGCTGTGACAGCAGCTACCTACTGATAAAGTGTGTTTGACACTTTGTGCTGTAGGTCTGCTGAGGGTGAAGCAGACGTCTGGTCAGGCCGTCCATACGCTGAGGAAAGAACACATGAGCAGTTCAGAGGAGCTTTACAAAGGATCACATGGTAATCCACCATAATGTTTGTATTTAGAGTTAATATAAGTCCACAGACACACTCGATCATGTTCTGCTGTCTGTCAGGTTTGAGAACACTCACACTCATACCTATAAATATTTGACAGTGATGTTCTTTTTGCTGTTGACCACAACACATTCTAACTGAATGCAAATTGTCACTATAGCCTTAAAGTGCAGTGATTCAGATTTAATTCCAGTACTTATGACCTCTTTAGAAAAGGAGGGACTGTGTATAAAAATGGCTGTCATCACTAAATGATTAAGATGATAGTTTTGTCTGTAGCATTTTTGTTGTTGTTATTAACTGCAGACATCATGAATTTCCAATTAAACAGATATAGTCCTGTGCCACTTTACAGACATTTTGATTGTAGAGTTTTGGATTTTGTAGGTTAGCTGAGAATGAATTCTTCTAAATTCCCCAGTGGTGGGTTACACAAAACATGTCATCAAAATGTCAAACCCATGCCTAACTTTTCCAGGTATGTTTTCAGGGGTGAACCCACCTACCACAGCAGGCTATGCGACACACTCTGACACAGCTTTTTCCATGATGCACTCCAAACACATTTGTCTCCTAGACATGTATCTTCATGACGTGACAGTGTGTCAGAACTTTCAAAAAGAGAATCACAGATATGACATAAAGATCAGGGCCCTTATTCACAAAGCATGCTAAGGATAAAAGTAGCTCTTAGTGACATCATTCTAAGAAAAATCTTAGAATTCCCTGAATTCTTAGACATTTCTTAAGCCCCCGTCACACATAGCAAGAATGTGCAGGAACTCGGCCGACACAGCAAAAATGGTCATAATCCAGATGCAGTCAGGAAGGAAGGAGGCACAGCCAGACTGCCTGGTGCACACCTGCAGGATGCAGCCAAAACATATTTCAGACAACAGTCAGATGACACAAACTGCTGTCAGATGCCACCAACATTGGAGCTGTCACTCACTCACTCACCCACGCAATCAAATTTTTGCTTAACCTCACATTCCCAGCACTAAACTTACCTCTCATTAGGAAGAGGGTGCGCTGGCAGGACGGAGTGCTCGCGTGCATGTGAGAAGGGACATGCAAAATGGACATGCAGCTACAAAAACAGCCATATAATAAATTATTAACCTTGCTTGCTCGGTCTGTACGGAAATATCAGACCTCTGTGTATTTTGCACAGACCTCACTAACGCTTGGTCTGTACTGTCAACACCTTAGACTGATATTTTCCTGGACAGACCACATGCTCAATTAATAATGCTGCCTTTTTCAGACCGCTACGACTACTACTACTTATAATAATAATAATAATAATAATAATAATGATAATAATTTTAAAAAGATACTTATCGGCCCATGACCGAAAGAACGAGATCGCGAGTACAAGCGGCCAAGATGAGTTTCCTCCGCAGGGTGGCTGGGCACTCCCTTAGAGATAGGGTGAGGAGCTCGGTCACTCGGAAGGAGCTCGGAGTCGAGCCGCTGCCCCTCCACGTCGAAAGGAGCCAGCTGAGGTGGCTCGGGCATCTTTTCCGGATGCCCCCTGGACGCCTCGCTGGAGAGGTGTTCCGTGCACGTCCCATTGGGAGGAGGCCCCGGGGACACGCTGGAGGGACTACGTCTTTCGGCTGGCTTGGGAACGCCTCGGGGTTCCCCTGGAGGAGCTGGGGGAGGTGTGTGTCGATCGGGAGGTCTGGGCGGCTTTGCTTGAACTGCTGCCCCCGCAACCCGACCCCAGATAAAGCGGAAGAAAATGGATGGATGGATGGATGGATAATTTTAACAAGTAAAATGTTTAAATCAGTATTTCTCTGGGTCTAAGTTTTACTTCTGTGAATAAACTGGACTAAGTTGTATTGATAAGCCATTTAAAAATAAATTTAATGAATTTAATTTTTCCGCATAACTAAAGTGTGATGTGATTAATGTATTGTCTAAATTTTGGCATTACTGGCTCTATTTGGGGTTCTAGCTTTAAAATCAGGTTAGGATGAGGGAAGCCAAAAATACAAAAATGATTATGGCTCTTGTGGTTAGTAATCTTATCAAACAAATAACGAATTTAAGACAGCAAAATTGGAGTGACATTTACATTGAGGATGTTGATCAATCTTACGAATTATTCATTTCTATTATTTCTAATTTATATGACAGACATTGCCCTTGTGTGTTAAAAAATGGAAAAAAGCTAAGCAAAGCTAAACCTTGGATCACTAAGGGACTTCTGAATGCATGTAAAAAGATTTTTGTATAAGCAGTTTTTAAAATCTAGAACAATTGAAGCTGAGATAAGATATAAGTCATATAAAAACAAACTAACTTACATTATGCGATCATGTAAAAAGCAGTATTATAGTGATTTATTGGAAAAAAAGAAAATGAATATAAAGGGTACTTGGAGGTTATTAAATGAAATCATAAATAAGAAAAAAGATGTCAAAGAATATCCTGCCTTTTTTATACAAATACTGACACAATTGTTAAAGAAAACAAAGCTATTGCAGATCATTTTAATGGTTATTTTGTTAACGTGGGTAAAAACTTAGCAAATTCAATTATTCCTTCCGAATCGTGCTCCTTGAATTACAGCAAAACAATAGAAACAGTTCGTGATTCAATGTTTATTAGAGGAACGGATGAAAAAGAAATTATTGATATGGTTCACAAACTTAAAGGGAAAAATTAAACTGATAGTGACCGTTTTGATATGTTTTTGGTTAAAAATATTATTGATTGCATTGTTAAGCCTTTAACATATATTTGTAATTTGTTTTAATGACTGGGGACATTTCCTTTCAAAATGAAAATAGCTAAAGTGATCCCATTGTTCAAATCTGGTGACAAGCATGTCTTTTGCAATTATAGGCCAATCTCCCTCTTACCACAATTTTCCAAAATTCTGGAAAACGTATTTGAAATTAGGTTAAACGATTTTTTAACTAAACATCATGTCCTTAGCGAGCAGCAATACGGTTTTAGAAAGAATCGCACTACTTCGCTGGCTGTGATGGATTTCATTGAACAAATTACCAATGCGATTGAAAATAAGCAATATACTGTAGGGGTTTTTTTGATTTACAGAAAGCATTTGATACTATAGATCATACCTTGCTATTGGACAAATTACAGAAGTATGGTATCAGCGGATTGGCACATGACTGGATAGCGAGCTACTTAGACAGTAGGTATCAGTGTATCCACTTTGGTGGGACAAATTCTGAGTTTTTGAAGATTACTTGTGGGGTGCCACAGGGTTCAGTCCTTGGGCCACTGTTGTTCCTTTTGTATATTAATGATATATGTTTGGTTTCTAAGTACGTAAGTTGTATTTTATTTGCGTACGATACGACTGTGTTTTGTAGTGGGGATCATTTGGGACAGCTCCTGGACAAGATGGAGAACGAATTACATAAATTTAAAAAATGGTTTGATTTAAATAAATTATCGCTCCATTTTGGTAAAACTAAGTGTATGATATTTGGGAATAAGTCCAGGAATTTAAGCAAAAAAATATTACTACATGATATTGAAATTGTAACAGATACAAAATTTCTTGGTGTTCATATTGATGATAGATTAAGCTAGAAAACACATATTAACTATGTTAAAACTAAAATGTCAAAAGCCATTGCAATTCTGCACAAAGCCCAGGACTTCCTCACCCAACATGCATTGACAACTTTATATCATGCATTACTTGTTCCATATATGACAAATTGTGTCGAGGTTTGGGGAAATACATACAGAACTAATACTAAACCAGTTTTTCTGTTGCAAAAGAAAGCTATAAGAATTATCAGTAATAAACCATATCGAGAGTCAACAAATTCGTTATTTGCTTGTCTGCAAATTTTAAAATTCTGGGACTTGGTTGATTATATTACAATACAGATTATGTATAAAGTTAAAAATAAGCTTTTGCCTCTACATGTCCAGAATCTGTTTAAAATGAGAGACTCCAGCTACAGTTTGAGAGGAACATTATTTTTTGAGAAATTGAAGATCTGTAGTACTGTTAAAAGTCATTGTGTTTCCGTCAGGGGTGTTAATATTTGGAATAATTGTCCTGATAATATTAAAATACTTGGTACATTGGTTGGTTGTAAAAGGCTTTACAAAAATAATATATTTACCCGTTATAGGTTGAAGGATTAGGTTTACATTTTGTCACTGTTCACTCTTACTTGTTTGGTTGTGTTTTGAAATTTTGTGATTAAGTTAAATTGTTTATGCACTTTTTTCCTTTTCCTTTTCTTTTCTCTCTCTCTCTCTCTCTCTCTCTCTCTCTCTCTCTCTCTCTCTCTCTCTCTCTCTCTCTCTATATATATATATATATATACTCAACAAAAATATAAATGCAACACTTTTGGTTTTGCTCCCATTTTGTATGAGATGAACTCAAAGATCTAAAACTTTTTCCACATATACAATATCACCATTTCCCTCAAATATTGTTCACAAACCAGTCTAAATCTGTGATAGTGAGCACTTCTCCTTTGCTGAGATAATCCATCCCACCTCACAGGTGTGCCATATCAAGATGCTGATTAGACACCATGATTAGTGCACAGGTGTGCCTTAGACTGCCCACAATAAAAGGCCACTCTGAAAGGTGCAGTTTTGTTTTATTGGGGGGGATACAGTCAGTATCTGGTGTGACCACCATTTACCTCATGCAGTGCAACACATCTCCTTCACATCATCCGTGAAGAGAACACCTCTCCAACGTGCCAAACGCCAGCGAATGTGAGCATTTGCCCACTCAGGTTGGTTAGGACGACGAACTGGAGTCAGGTCGAGACCCCGATGAGGACAACGAGCATGCAGATGAGCTTCCCTGAGACGGTTTCTGACAGTTTGTGCAGAAATTCTTTGGTTATGCAAACCGATTGTTTCAGCAGCTGTCCGAGTGGCTGGTCTCAGACGATCTTGGAGGTGAACATGCTGGATGTGGAGGTCCTGGGCTGGTGTGGTTACACGTGGTCTGCAGTTGTGAGGCTGGTTGGATGTACACGCCTTTGGAGACAGCTTATGGTAGAGACATGAACATTCAATACACGAGCAACAGCTCTGGTTGACATTCCTGCTGTCAGCATGCCAATTGCACGCTCCCTCAAATCTTGCGACATCTGTGGCATTGTGCTGTGTGATAAAACTGCACCTTTCAGAGTGGCCTTTTATTGTGGGCAGTCTAAGGCACACCTGTGCACTAATCATGGTGTCTAATCAGCATCTTGGTATGGCACACCTGTGAGGTGCGATGGATTATCTCAGCAAAGGAGAAGTGCTCACTGTCACAGATTTAGACTGGTTTGTGAACAATATTTGAGGGAAATGGTGATATTGTGTATGTGGAAAAAGTTTTAGATCTTTGAGTTCATCTCATACAAAATGGGAGCAAAACCAAAAGTGTTGCATTTATATTTTTGTTGAGTGTATATATATGTATATATGTATGTATGTATATGTATATATACATTCTTTATTTTTAATGGTATAAGGGGAGGGTGCTTATAAGCTTTGCTTCTGCCTTCACCCTTTCGGCCACACGGGTTTTCGTACGTTGTTTCTTTTATGTTTTGTTATTGCCTTTGTTGTTGCTCAGCTGTGTGCCGGATAAATAAATAAAATCAAATTCAATTCAAAATATGTAGGTTGTTATATCAATTTTGGTTTGAATACAGATACAACACACATTAAGCAGTGCACCTAAATTGGTGGTTGGGGGGAGGGGAAATATTAATCAAAAAACACTTCAGAATGCTTCCCTGGATATCAAAAACCCCCAAATTCCCTGCAGATGAAGGTCCACTTTCACCAGGCTACAGGCCTGAGATTTTAAATTGGTGTCAAATGACGTAAAAACTGTAGAAAAGCTGCCCCCTTAACTTGTGTTTATCCTAAAGTATTTAAATAATGTGTAGATTAAGGTATTTCTATAATAGGATGCTGCATTAGAAAAGAACAGCAATGGTTAGTGAGTGAAATGTTTTTTCAGCAGGAGAACAATTTGATGTTTTCGTAGCTGTCTCCACCTTGTTTGACCTTAAATCCAAGGATGTGATCGCAAAAGGGTTTCTATAAAAAGATAGATAGTGAACAGTTTATGATTTGGTTGTGAAAAATGTCAGTCAGACCACTGACATATCCCCATCAGCAGCAAGGCTTTTGCACATGTAGCATGCCTGTGGACCATATGCCTAAAAAAAAGTTTTGTCCAACCTTTAACAATAGAAGCAAAGAGGAAATCGGTAATTATAAAACCAGTATGGCTACCAAGTTGTTCTAAGCTTTGCTGCTGTGCTGCTGCATGCAGAGTGGAGAAAATTAACTCCTTCCTAGGTTGCCAAAACCCTGAAGCCTCTTGTGGTGTGCCATGAATGGAAGCAGCTTGAGGGTGGGCACACACAGAAATACACACAGAGCAAAGTGGAACCGATGGCTCTGATTTCTGAGCTGTCAGGGAAAATGGGTCAGTATGTGACAAATAAGAGGGGCTTTCAGATCCTCGTTGCCAGTCAGCACAGTGTGACAGAACATGTCTGTGGCACAGGGGGGCTGAGTCCACACACCCAAAACCCGGACTTCTACTGTGTAAATAATTATGGAACTGACTGTGTGTTTGCAAAGAGCAGATCTGTGCGTCAAGCATATTTTATTTTAAGTTATGTGTCTAAATATCAGTAAAAGTTGATGTAATGTCAGAAGCAGCATTTCATGTAAACCCCCCCCCCCCCTAGACAAAGGTTGTAATTTGATGTCTCTGGCTCTGCTTTGCAGATGAGCTGTTTCACGTGGACTTAAAGGAAGACGATGTTCATCGCACAACTCTCACACCAGCAGCCTTCAACTGTGTTCTTTATGGCCTCCCTAACATAAATGTCATATGACTTACTGGATATCTTATATATATATATATATATATATATATATATATTTTTTTTTTTTTTTTCAGGAGATGTCTTTCACTGTGAAAATTGCTGGAACACAGTACTGTTCATGCCAGTTTTCACCCTTTCCCAATTTCTTCCATTTCTACATATGTGTCTAGTGTTGACATAAAATTTCATGTAAAAGCTTTTAGGTTTGCGTTGTGTTGTGACAACTAATACAGAGATGGCTGTTTGGCTGTTCATCTTTACATTTCCCTGTTCCTGCTGGTGGCAGGTGGAAACAGTTTGAACTCTCCATAGCATCTTACCTCTGATGGAAAATGTCTCAAAAGAAAGCAAAAAGTCATCCTTTAAGGTTTATGTTTAACATACTTTTTAATGTTTAATGTAAACCTCAAGCTTCTTCATCAGCTCTGTTATTCGCTTCTTTGCATCACCGTTGACCAATCCAAATATCCTGCAGCGGATTAAAAAAGCAGCCTTCCAACAAAGATCCTGAATAATCATATGTGCCTTTTTACTGATATTTATTCATACATTCTGCGTGAAATGTCTCTATGTGAAAAACCAATTACTTTCTTAGTTTTTTAGCCAACTACATATCGAAATTCAAATGATAGTTTTGTTGAATTTGACCAGACACACCCAGCCTTTGTGTAGGAAATCAGTCACTGTGCATGTTGCAAATGCCACTGCAATACAGTGATACTTTCTTTTAATATAAGCCTCGACTTGCTCCTCTTGTTCTCTTCTGTGTTACCTGCACTAAGGAGGTAATTTGTTCAGTTTTAATTGACTTGGTGTGATGATCAGAAGAATATATCAATAACAAATGACCAGATTTCAGTAAAATTTAGTGCAGAAGATGACTTCGGGCCAGTGTTGATAAGTGTTTGATCCAGTTATAAATTCAAACTAATTGTTCATTACTGCTGTTGAAAGTTGAGGACATACAGAGTTGAGTCTTGTCTAAGTGGTGCCCTCTGAGTGTCCTCTTCTTTTTCAGTGTGATTGTCGTCACTTGTACCTGTAATACTATTGTATTTCTGTGCGTCTGTGTGTATTTTGTGTGTCCTGTGTTATTTAAGCAGCCTTGTGACTGCTCAGCATTCTGCTGTGCTGATCTGCTTTGAGGGTTGTATCTTTGGGATATCTATGTGCAGAATGCTCTCAATATATTGACCAAATTCTGTGTCCATCACTGATTACTGAAGATCCTTCACTGATGTGCTTTAGCAGGAGACTACATGAAACTCTGAGATGATTAAAACATTTTTTGAGACTGATTTAGACACTTTGGTGAGCTTGTTAGCGTGCATAGAAATATCCCATTGTTTGCTGAAAAGAATGTGCTAAAAACAAGAAAGCATGATACTGTTTTAAAGTGTGCGTTGAATCCTGACCTCACAGCTTTATGTCTCAGCCTGAATTGAAGTCTGCTTTTTTGTTGTTTGTTTTGCTTAGTTCTTAAATGTTAATAAAATTTGTTCAAACAAATGAATTGATTTTCATCAAACTTGGTAAATACCATGACTACCATCAGAGGTGCCACCAGGGATTTCTTTCCCATGAAAAGAAATACTGATACTGTTTTACATAAGGCTATGCATTTTAATTATATTTTCATATCATATACGTTGCCACGAACAGCGGGAGAAGAAGAAAACTAGAAGGGTGGAAATAAGAGTGGGGACTTTGAATGTTGGTAGTATGACTGGTAAAGGGAGAGAGCTGGCTGATATGATGGAGAGGAGAAAGGTAGACATATTGTGTGTGCAAGAGACCAAGTGGAAGGGAAGTAAGAGCAGGAGCATCGGCGGTGGGTACAAGTTGTACCATGGTGAGGACAGGAAGAGTAATGGTGTTGGGGTCATTTTAAAGGAAGAGTATGTTAAAAGTGTGTTGGAGGTTAAGCGAGTGTCTGACAGGGTGATGAGTGTGAAGTTGGAAATTGAAGGGGTGATGATGAATATCATCAGTGCATATGCCCCACAGGTAGGTTGTGAGATGAAGGGGAAAGAAGATTTCTGGAGTGTGATAGATGAGGTGGTGGAGAGTGTGCCCAAGCATGAAAGAGAGATATGGTATCAAGGATAGGAATGGGGAAGGACAGATGGTAGTTGATTTTGCAAAAAGGATGGAAATGGCTGTGGTGAATACCTACTTTAAGAAAAGGGAGGAGCACAGGGTAACATATAAGAGTGGAGGAAGGTGCACACAGGTGGACTACATTCTTTATAGGAGATGCAAGCTAAAAGAAATCACAGACTGTAAGGTGGTAGCAGGAGAGAGTGTCACTAGACAGCATAGGATGGTTGTTTGTAGGATGAGTTTAGAGGTAAAGAAGAAGAAGAGAGTGAGAGCTCAACAAAGGATCAGATGGTGGAAGCTGAAGGAGGAAGACTGTTGTGTGAAATTTAGCGAGCAGGTGAGAGAAGCACTGGTTGGAGGGGAAGCAATTTTGGACAACTGGAAAAGTACTGCAGATGTGGTGAGGGAGACAGCTAGGGCAGTACTGGGTATGACATCTGGACAGTGGAAGGAAGACAAGGAGACTTGGTGGTGGAATGAAGAGGTCCAGGAAAGCATAAGGAGAAAGAGGTTGGCGAAAAAGTTTTGGGACAGTCGGAGAGATGAAGAAAGTAGACAGGAGTACAAGGAGATGCGGCGTAAGGTGAGAAGAGAAGTGGCAAAAGCAAAGGAAAAGGCATATTGCGAGCTGTACAAGAAGTTGAATAGTAAGGAAAGAGAAAAGGACTTGTACCGATTGGCCAGACAAAGGGACAGAGCTGGAAAGGATGTGCAGCAGGTTATAGTGGTAAAAGATGCACATGGTAATGTGCTGACAAGTGAGGAGTGTGTGCTGAGAAGGTGGAGGGAATATTTTGAAGAGTTGATGAATAAAGAAAATGAGCGAGAGAAAAGGCTGGATTATGTGGTGAGAGTAAATCAGGAAGTAAAAGAGATTAGCAAGGACGAAGTGAGGGCTGCTATGAAGAGGATGAAGAGTGGAAAGGCAGTTGGTCCAGATGACATTCCAATGGAGGCATGGAAATGTCTAGGAGAGATGGCAGTAGAGTTTCTAACCAGATTGTTTAATAAAATCTTGGAAAGTGAGAGGATGCCTGAGGAGTGGAGACGAAGTGTGCTGGTTCCTATTTCCAAGAACAAGGGTGATGTGCAGAGCTGCAGTAACTACAGAGGCATAAAGCTGATCAGCCACAGCATGAAGTTATGGGAAAGAGTAGTAGAAGCTAGGCTTAGAAAACAGGTGAAGATCTGTGAGCAGCAATATGGTTTCATGCCGAGAAAGAGCACTACAGATGCAATGTTTGCTCTGAGAATACTGTTGGAAAAGTACAGAGAAGGACAGAAAGAGTTACATTGTGTGTTTGTGGACTTAGAAAAAGCTTATGATAGGGTGCCAAGAGAAGAGTTGTGGCATTGTATGAGGAAGTCTGGAGTGGCAGAGAAGTACGTTAGGGTAGTGCAGGACATGTACAAGAATAGTGTGACAGCGGTGAGATGCGCAGTCGGAATGACAGAGTCATTCAAGGTGGAGGTGGGATTACACCAAGGATCAGCTCTGAGTCCTTTCTTGTTTGCAGTGGTGATGGACAGGTTGACAGATGAGATCAGACAGGAGTCCCCATGGACTATGATGTTTGCAGATGACATTGTGATCTGTAGTGAGAGTAGAGAGCAAGTTGAGTCTAGTCTGGAGAAGTGGAGATATGCTTTGGAGAGAAGGGGAATGAAAGTCAGTAGAAGCAAGACTGAATACATGTGTGTGAATGAGAGGGAGCCCAGTGGAATAGTGCAGTTGCAAGGAGTAGAAGTGGTGAAAGTAGATGAGTTTAAATATTTGGGGTCAACTGTTCAAAGTAATGGAGAGTGTGGTAAAGAGGTGAAGAAGAGAGTGCAGGCAGGGTGGAGTGGGTGGAGAAAGGTGGCAGGAGTGATTTGTGACCAAAGAATATCAATCAATCAATCAATTTTTTTTTTATATAGCGCCAAATCACAACAAACAGTTGCCCCAAGGCGCTTTATATTGTAAGGCAAGGCCATACAATAATGATGTAAAACCCCAACGGTCAAAACGACCCCCTGTGAGCAAGCACTTGGCTACAGTGGGAAGGAAAAACTCCCTTTTAACAGGAAGAAACCTCCAGCAGAACCAGGCTCAGGGAGGGGCAGTCTTCTGCTGGGACTGGTTGGGGCTGAGGGAGAGAACCAGGAAAAAGACATGCTGTGGAGGGGAGCAGAGATCGATCACTAATGATTAAATGCAGAGTGGTGCATACAGAGCAAAAAGAAACAGTGCATCATGGGAACCCCCCAGCAGTCTACGTCTATAGCAGCATAACTAAGGGATGGTTCAGGGTCACCTGATCCAGCCCTAACTATAAGCTTTAGCAAAAAGGAAAGTTTTAAGCCTAATCTTAAAAGTAGAGAGGGTGTCTGTCTCCCTGATCTGAATTGGGAGCTGGTTCCACAGGAGAGGAGCCTGAAAGCTGAAGGCTCTGCCTCCCATTCTACTCTTACAAACCCTAGGAACTACAAGTAAGCCTGCAGTCTGAGAGCGAAGCGCTCTATTGGGGTGATATGGTACTACGAGGTCCCTAAGATAAGATGGGACCTGATTATTCAAAACCTTATAAGTAAGAAGAAGAATTTTAAATTCTATTCTAGAATTAACAGGAAGCCAATGAAGAGAGGCCAATATGGGTGAGATATGCTCTCTCCTTCTAGTCCCCGTCAGCACTCTAGCTGCAGCATTTTGAATTAACTGAAGGCTTTTTAGGGAACTTTTAGGACAACCTGATAATAATGAATTACAATAGTCCAGCCTAGAGGAAATAAATGCATGAATTAGTTTTTCAGCATCACTCTGAGACAAGACCTTTCTGATTTTAGAGATATTGCGTAAATGCAAAAAAGCAGTCCTACATATTTGTTTAATATGCGCTTTGAATGACATATCCTGATCAAAAATGACTCCAAGATTTCTCACAGTATTACTAGAGGTCAGGGTAATGCCATCCAGAGTAAGGATCTGGTTAGACACCATGTTTCTAAGATTTGTGGGGCCAAGTACAATAACTTCAGTTTTATCTGAGTTTAAAAGCAGGAAATTAGAGGTCATCCATGTCTTTATGTCTGTAAGACAATCCTGCAGTTTAGCTAATTGGTGTGTGTCGTCTGGCTTCATGGATAGATAAAGCTGGGTATCATCTGCGTAACAATGAAAATTTAAGCAATACCGTCTAATAATACTGCCTAAGGGAAGCATATATAAAGTGAATAAAATTGGTCCTAGCACAGAACCTTGTGGAACTCCATAATTAACTTTAGTCTGTGAAGAAGATTCCCCATTTACATGAACAAATTGTAATCTATTAGACAAATATGATTCAAACCACCGCAGCGCAGTGCCTTTAATACCTATGGCATGCTCTAATCTCTGTAATAAAATTTTATGGTCAACAGTATCAAAAGCAGCACTGAGGTCTAACAGAACAAGCACAGAGATGAGTCCACTGTCCGAGGCCATAAGAAGATCATTTGTAACCTTCACTAATGCTGTTTCTGTACTATGATGAATTCTAAAACCTGACTGAAACTCTTCAAATAGACCATTCCTCTGCAGATGATCAGTTAGCTGTTTTACAACTACCCTTTCAAGAATTTTTGAGAGAAAAGGAAGGTTGGAGATTGGCCTATAATTAGCTAAGATAGCTGGGTCAAGTGATGGCTTTTTAAGTAATGGTTTAATTACTGCCACCTTAAAAGCCTGTGGTACATAGCCAACTAACAAAGATAGATTGATCATATTTAAGATCGAAGCATTAAATAATGGTAGGGCTTCCTTGAGCAGCCTGGTAGGAATGGGGTCTAATAAACATGTTGATGGTTTGGATGAAGTAACTAATGAAAATAACTCAGACAGAACAATCGGAGAGAAAGAGTCTAACCAAATACTGGCATCACTGAAAGCAGCCAAAGATAACGATACGTCTTTGGGATGGTTATGAGTAATTTTTTCTCTAATAGTTAAAATTTTGTTAGCAAAGAAAGTCATGAACTCATTACTAGTTAAAGTTAATGGAATACTCAGCTCAATAGAGCTCTGACTCTTTGTCAGCCTGGCTACAGTGCTGAAAAGAAACCTGGGGTTGTTCTTATTTTCTTCAATTAGTGATGAGTAGAAAGATGTCCTAGCTTTACGGAGGGCTTTTTTATAGAGCAACAGACTCTTTTTCCAGGCTAAGTGAAGATCTTCTAAATTAGTGAGACGCCATTTCCTCTCCAACTTACGGGTTATCTGCTTTAAGCTACGAGTTTGAGAGTTATACCATGGAGTCAGACACTTCTGATTTAAAGCTCTCTTTTTCAGAGGAGCTACAGCATCCAAAGCTGTCTTCAATGAGGATGTAAAACTATTGACGAGATACTCTATCTCCCTTACAGAGTTTAGGTAGCTACTCTGCACTGTGTTGTTATATGGCATTAGAGAACATAAAGAAGGAATCATATCCTTAAACCTAGTTACAGCGCTTTCTGAAAGACTTCTAGTGTAATGAAACTTATTCCCTACTGCTGGGTAGTCCATCAGAGTAAATGTAAATGTTATTAAAAAATGATCAGACAGAAGGGAGTTTTCAGGGAATACTGTTAAGTCTTCTATTTCCATACCATAAGTCAGAACAAGATCTAAGATATGATTAAAGTGGTGGGTGGACTCATTTACTTTTTGAGCAAAGCCAATAGAGTCTAATAATAGATTAAATGCAGTGTTGAGGCTGTCATTCTCAGCATCTGTGTGGATGTTAAAATCGCCCACTATAATTATCTTATCTGAGCTAAGCACTAAGTCAGACAAAAGGTCTGAAAATTCACAGAGAAACTCACAGTAACGACCAGGTGGACGATAGATAATAACAAATAAAACTGGTTTTTGGGACTTCCAATTTGGATGGACAAGACTAAGAGACAAGCTTTCAAATGAATTAAAGCTCTGTCTGGGTTTTGGATTAATTAATAAGCTGGAATGGAAGATTGCTGCTAATCCTCCACCCCGGCCCGTGCTACGAGCATTCTGGCAGTTAGTGTGACTCGGGGGTGTTGACTCATTTAAACTAACATATTCATCCTGCTGTAACCAGGTTTCTGTTAGGCAGAATAAATGATATAAATAATTGATTGTTGATCAATTATTATATCATTTACCAACAGGGACTTAGAAGAGAGAGACCTAATGTTTAATAGACCACATTTAACTGTTTTAGTCTGTGGTGCAGTTGAAGGTGCTATATTATTTTTTCTTTTTGAATTTTTATGCTTAAATAGATTTTTGCTGGTTATTGGTAGTCTGGGAGCAGGCACCGTCTCTACGGGGATGGGGTAATGAGGGGATGGCAGGGGGAGAGAAGCTGCAGAGAGGTGTGTAAGACTACAACTCTGCTTCCTGGTCCCAACCCTGGATAGTCACGGTTTGGAGGATTTAAGAAAATTAGCCAGATTTCTAGAAATGAGAGCTGCTCCATCCAAAGTGGGATGGATGCCGTCTCTCCTAACAAGACCAGGTTTTCCCCAGAAGCTTTGCCAATTATCTATGAAGCCCACCTCATTTTTTGGACACCACTCAGACAGCCAGCAATTCAAGGAGAACATGCGGCTAAACATGTCACTCCCGGTCTGATTGGGGAGGGGCCCAGAGAAAACTACAGAGTCCGACATTGTTTTTGCAAAGTTACACACCGATTTAATGTTAATTTTAGTGACCTCCGATTGGCGTAACCGGGTGTCATTACTGCCGACGTGAATTACAATCTTACCAAATTTACGCTTAGCCTTAACCAGCAGTTTCAAATTTCCTTCAATGTTGCCTGCTCTGGCCCCCGGAAGACAATTGACTATGGTTGCTGGTGTCGCTAACTTCACATTTCTCAAAACAGAGTCGCCAATAACCAGAGTTTGATCCTCGGCGGGTGTGTCGTCGAGTGGGGAAAAACGGTTAGAAATGTGAACGGGTTGGCGGTGTACACGGGGCTTCTGTTTAGGGCTACTCTTCCTCCTCACAGTCACCCAGTCAGCCTGCTTTCCCGGCTGCTCGGGATCTGCCAGGGGGGAACTAACGGCGGCTAAGCTACCTTGGTCCGCACCGACTACAGGGGCCTGGCTAGCTGTAGAATTTTCCACGGTGCGGAGCCGAGTCTCCAATTCGCCCAGCCTGGCCTCCAAAGCTACGAATAAGCTACACTTATTACAAGTACCATTACTGCTAAAGGAGGCCGAGGAATAACTAAACATTTCACACCCAGAGCAGAAAAGTGCGGGAGAGACAGGAGAAGCCGCCATGCTAAATCGGCTAAGAGCTAGTAGCTACGCTAAGCTAGCGGATTCCTAAAAACACGCAAAGTGAATAATGTGTAAATAATTTAGAGGTGATTCAGCAGAAGGAGTGCTTTAGTTAAGGCACGTAAAGATTACACTGGGAAACAAATCGTAATCTAGATAACTAGATCAATCTAACTGCGCAGATTAAACAGCTAACAGATACAGAAAAACACCGCTGTGCTCCGGAACAGGAAGTGATACAATACCGCAGTGAGAGCCAACCACCAATCAATATCATATCAGCAAGAGTGAAGGGGAAAGTTTACAAAACAGTAGTGAGACCAGCTATGTTGTATGGTTTAGAGACAGTGGCACTAACAAAAAGACAGGAGGCAGAGCTGGAGGTGGCAGAGCTGAAGATGTTGAGATTCTCTTTGGGAGTGACAAGAATGGACAAGATTAGGAATGAACATATCAGAGGGACAGCTCATGTGGGACGGTTTGGAGACAAAGTCAGAGAGGCGAGATTGAGATGGTTTGGACATGTGCAGAGGAGGGACCCAGGGTATATAGGGAGAAGGATGCTGAGGATGGAGCCACTAGGCAGGAGAAGAAGAGGGAGACCAAAGAGGAGGTTCATGGATGTGCTGAGAGAGGACATGCAGGTGGTTGGTGTGACAGAGGAAGATACAGAGGACAGGGTGAGATGGAAACGATTGATCTGCTGTGGCGACCCCTAACGGGAACAGCCGAAAGACAAAGAAGAAGAAGAAGATCATAACATTCCCTTATTTGTGGATAGAAAAACATGATTTGACAGTTACTTCAGAATCAAACCTTTCAGTCTTTATTCACCATGTATCTAAAAGAATACAAGGAATTTAACACCGGTTTGACCTGTACTCTCTCTGTACAAGCAGGTATAATTATACACTAATTACTAAATATTTCACAGTAAAAATGTGCAATAAAAAATGTGTGCATAGGAGAAATAGACAGATTAAAGTTGTACATGAGGTAGGTCTATACTTGTCAGGGGAAACACTGAACATACAATGACATTCACTTAGATTCAGTTATTTGCTGCAAGACTGATACTCTAGACCACACCTGGGCATTCTACAGCCCGCAAGCCGTATCTGGCCTTTTGGCTGACTCGGACTGGCCTGCAAATACCTGGAAATCGAATAAAATCAGGTTCTCCCCAGACAATGGAACTGCGCCACACCATTATACTGCCATCTAGCGGTTTGTAATGTTTTAGCGGGAGAGACGGTGGGAATCTAACGGCGCCAAACCCGCTATTGTGGGAAACTTCACATAAATCACATCACAAATGGATACATACATGTGATTTCTTAGTTTTTGTTTTTTGTTTTTTTTTTTTGTAATAAATTTGCAAAAAATTCAAAAAACATTTTTCATATTGTCATTATGGGGTGTTGTGAGTAGAATTTTGAGGGAAAATGAATTTACTGTTTTGGAATAAGGCTGTAACATAATAAAATGTGGAAAAAATTAAGTGCTAGGAATACTTTCTGAATGCACTGTGCATTTTCCATAACATATTATGCTATAATCTGAGTTTGTGTGTTTGCTTGTTCCACAGCTCCTCTAAGGTCCTTGGCCAATTTCCACCAAACTCAGTGTGTGCGTGTAGATTGATCCCAAAATTGCCCTTCAGGTTGCATTCATAATCTGATGATTCGGCCAGTATTTGCTGAACAAATAGTGAAAAGTTTATTAACATCGACCAGCGCTGAGATACACGAGACTCTGCAAGAGCGATGTCAACATCAGTCAGGCAATGCTGATGTTCATCATGCTTGAAATCTTCAACATTTATGTTAAAACGCTGCCAAGGGTTGAGGTGTACTACCACTACATCACCTACACTAGTACACTGTTAGTGCACCATTCACCTCTGCCGGCCTCCGTTGGCCAATGATTCTATGTCCTATAGTAAGTCAATGGACCGTCCTCAGTCATCGAGCCCCGCCAATACAACAACATCACCCTCTGCTGAGTAAGTCAATCTGCATTGAAGACAGGAAATTTAGGCAAGTAAAAAGAGCCTTCTCTGGAGTTTCACAGACATTTTTGAGAATATGTTACATCGGCCAGCATTAGCCACTTCACGTCATAGTGTGAATTGGCCCTAAGGAGCTTGTTTTGAGAAAGGTCAAGATAATGAGGGTCAAAGGTCAAATTTTTAGTTTAGCTATTTGTTCCCCTACTCCTCCAAAGTCCTTTGGCCAGTTTCCACCAAAAATGAAATGGGGATTAAAATCAAACCCAGAATTCCCCATAAAGGGTTTGTTTGCGCAAAGGTCAATGTAATTTGGGTCAATGGCCAAAATGATAGTTTTCACTCTGATATCCATCGGAGGTGGCACACACATGTAAGTGGAATTGCATGGTGAACAGCACATTTACAAAAGGGCAATTATGGGGTCAATTGTCGGCATTGGGACGATGATGCGTTCTGTTATTTTTTTCTGCTTGGGTCTTGCTGCACTGCTTTCTCTTGACTGTCGCTTGGTGCTTGGTGGTGGGCGTGTCCCTCTGTCTTTCCACTCCCATGCCCTGGATCTTTCCCTCATACCTGTTCCTCATTGTCTGCTCATCACCTTCCTGTATTTAAACCTCACCTTGTCCACCAGTTCCCTGCCAGATTGTCATGCCTCACAGCCTTCGCTTCTAGCCCTATCTTCTGAGTTTTGTTTTGATTGCCTTGCTACCTTTTTGACCTTCTGCATGTTTTTGGACCATGCCTGACGTTTTTGACACTGTTGCTGTTTTTGGACTGCCTTCTTGTGTACCGAACCCTTCAAATACCCACAGTAAAACCTTTTAAAAGTAATTCGTCTGTGTCTGAGCCTTGCATTTGTGACCTGCCATTTCAGGCCACTGACCTTGAAAGAAAGATCTGGACAAACATGGATGCAGCAAGCTCAGACCCATTTCAATTGACAGTACATGTGCACAGTCAACAGCTGGTTCAGCAGGAGAACAAATGATCCATGCTGTGCGCCGGACTTGGTGAACTGGCCAAACACCAAGATACCATGATGTCTGTGTTAAGCACACAGGTCGGACAGTTGCAGTGGTGGGCACAGATAACCAAAAAATTAACTTTGATAACAGATAACTGAAAAGTTATCTTCGATAAAGATAAAACAATAAACCACCCAAAAATGTATCGGAAGTTACAGATAAATTGCAATATTATCTCTGGCACATTTACAGCTACTAGTAAAACAAATTTAATAGCTTCTAGTAATATTAAAAGTAACAACAGACCCAAACAATGAGCCCACACTTTTTTCTTTCAACATTCTGCCCCTGCTAGAAGCTCTTGTTTACTATAGCGCTCCTAACATAGAGACACTCTGAGCGCAACCATAAGGCAGCCATCTCTCTATCAACTACAAAGCTCCAGTCAGGCAGAGGGCTTGAAAAATAAAGTCATGCTGAGTTATGGTTTTGATTTAGAAATAACATTAATACCGATAGAATAACTCCATTAATGTCAATTCTGTCATTTGTACAAAGTTAAAATATAACATATATCTTTTAATGTTGAATAATGCACTAATTCTGAGGTTTTGTAACAAACAGACAGATCGCAAAGGATTCTGGGTAAAAGTGCCTCTGCTAAACACTGATTGGTTCAGTCATTCATTATGTAAACCAACATGTTAATGTGACGTCTGTCGTGCGTTGGTGTTTAAAGATAAATGTGCTTTTGTAAAATATTCTTTTTTTTTATTTGTAAAAACAGGCATTTTTACAGAGCTCTGCAAGTGTCATCGCAAAATGTTTTGCATGTGGAGAGAATGTGCGCACGTTTTATGATGTAAAACGTGCTTTACACTGTGTGAGATGATTTTTCATGCAGGAATTTTTTGGACCGAGTTTCAGGTTAATCGTGCGTCCTGTATCGTGTAGTGTACATGGAGTATCAAGCTGCGGTCAACATCTGACGACCACCTCCTGATCGCCGATCGTATGGTCGAATGAGAATCAAACCTGTTTGATATATTATTGTGGTCGGCCGTCGTGAGGGCTTCCTCCTGCTGAAAAGCTACAACAAGCATCCAACCGCTTGCACTGTGCCTGTGCAAACACTGCAGAGCTGTCTTGTAATGTTATTATTATTATTATTTTGCTGGACACCTCGCTGGAGAGGTGTTCCGGGCACGTCCCACTGGGAGGAGGCCCCGGGGAAGACCCAGGACACGCTGGAGGGACTACATCTCTCGGCTGACTTGGGAATGCCTTGGGGTTCCCCTGGAGGAGCTGGGGGAGGTGTGTGTGGATCGGGAGATCTGGGCGGCTTTGCTTGAGCTGCTGCCCCCACGACTTGACTCCGGATAAAGCGGAAGAAAATGGATGGATGTATGGATGTTTTGTTTTTAAACTTCATTTGTAAAAAAAAAAAAAAAAAGCCATTTGCAAAGCCAAAAAGTTGATTTGACAATCATCTGATATAACCGGGGTCAAAATAAATAGAACACTGCCATCTACTGGTTCCCAGATGCTTAGTACTTAGGGTGAATACTGCCATGAACACTACTGGCCAGTAGATGGCAGTAGAGGCCTTGAAAACAAAATTCCAGATAATCCCTGTCTGCTACATTTAAAATGCGTGGAATTTAACAAAGGCAAATACAAAACCAACGTCTATAAATGCAGAGAATATATTCAAGAGAGTTTTAGGCACTAGAGTTTAATGCTGTTGTCCGTGGAGCCTGAACACAGTGTCTGAAATGCATTTGTCCTGTCGTGACGTACTGAGATTACATCATCTTACCCATAATGCACTGCGGGGCTCAGCATGTGCTCACAAAACCTTAAAAATTAGCACATTACTAAAACATATATCTGATATTTTCACTTTATAAAACTTCAGACATGACAGTAATTTTAAATAACTTGTCCAAAATTAGTTTGGTTAAAATTTGAACCATAAGTTAAAAATGTATGCCTCTGGATGACTTATTGGTATGGTGTTAAAGGAATTGTTTTTTTTTTTCTTGGTTGTTTCTCCTTTGTCTGCAGAGGAGTGAGATGCTTTTCATACAAGCCGTTCTCTTCTGTTTGCAGAGGTGCATCTGATACAAAACTTTTAACAGGTGGGTGCTGAACTGATTTTAAGTTTTAAAAATGCTTGTCGCTGTTCTGCTTTGTTTACTTTGTTTATCGGTTTAAAAGTTATCGGACAAAAATTAATCGGAAGATAATTGGTCCAATAATGGTTTTTAAAGTTATTTAAAAAGATAATCCGATGATGAAAACATTATCTTTGATAATTATCTGTTGTCGGATTATCGTAAGTGTGCCCACCACTGGACAGTTGGTGGCCAAGCTGGATCAGCAAGCTATGACTGCACCATAGACCGGCTTCATGGTTCCAGCCCTCCCAGGGGCAAACTGTAATCCCTCTCTGCCCCAGAGCACCAAGCCATGAATGACTATATTCCAGAATGCCTGGCCGTTGGATTCTTTTTTTTTTTTTTTTGGAGAAAAAAGATAAGACCCTTCATCCCTGTATCAATTTTAGGGGACATAACAGCATTACTGTCAACAACAGTTAGCCCCTCCCTATGATCGCCACAGTGTTTGAACTGCTGAATGGTGCTAAAGTATTCACTGAAATGGATTTATGTAATGCTTACTATTTGGTCAACACCCCCATGGGTCACTATGAATATTTGGTGATGCCGTTTGGTTTAACTAATGCACCTGCTGTATTCCAGAACTTGGTCAATGATGTCCTCCGAGATTTCCTTAATAAGTTTGTGTTTGTCTATTTGGATGATATCTTGATTTTCTGCCCTAATGATGAGACTCACTCACAGCATGTCCGAATGGTACTTCAGTGGTTACTACAAAACCAGTTGTACGTCAAGACAGAGAAATGGGAGTTTGACAAATCCACAGTGTCTTTCCTGGGATTTGTGTTAGCTAAGGGGGAGATCAAAATGGACCCAGGAAAGGTGGCAGCCATGACAGATTGAGCTGTTCCACACACCAGCAAAGAGGTTCAAAGATTTCTTTTTTTTCTCCTTTATTTAGAGCTGAGCTGAGCCGCTCCGTATCTGCACGTAAAAAAAAAAAAAAAAGTGTTCCGTGGTCACCGCTGTCACTGTATTATGTTCTAAGCCATATATATTGATTTAGAACAGAAAACGGTCAAAAGGGATAATAAATCTAAATATAAGTGTAAGGATGATTGAATATATCAGAGCAGTAAATTAATCAGTGCGTGTGAATGAATGAATGCGTGAAGATTACACTGTGAAACAAATCGTTATCTAGGTAACTAGATCAATCTAACTGCGCAGATTAAACAGCTAACAGATACAGAAAAACACCGCTGTGCTCCAGAACAGGAAGTGATACAACACCGCAGTGAGAGCCAACCACCAGTCAGGAAGGGAGAGAGGAGTTCCACAGCTGATGATGCCGCCGTAACAACCTGCAGATTACATTTCCCCATGACACGATAATATGGATTTCCTGTATGCTGTAAAGTTACAAATATGATAATGAGCTATAGCCTCTTTTAGCCTTCTTGCAGGGAGTGCGATTACAGCAACATACCTAAACTGCAGAAAGCGAGGCGCGTAGCCAGGTATCACAAGGAAGGAGGCTGGCAGCTCGCTGCACGATGGCATGCTGCAGAATTAAATCATTAGCAGCTAACACAAAAACAATAAGGTTGATAAGCAGCGTAGCACTGCTACATACTTGCACTGGGATTGAAGCAATCAACCAGGTGGCGGAAGTGGAGCAGCTAAGGGTGCCTGCTCAATGCTGTACAGAGCCAGGAGGGAGCCAGCCACTAACGCACTACTCTTTTTAAAGTGTGCCCCTAGCAAGGGTTGGGTGAACCAAATTACTATCAGGGGAGAGAAGGAGGACACTCCTCCTGCTACACTTGCCACTAAGGTCATGAGGCAATGACCCAGTGCAGCCATTCTTGGATTGTTTAAGTGAGGTTAAATCTTGGATGAATCCTAATCTGTTTGATCATAATGAATCCAAGAGGAGGTTATCCTGTTTGTTGGGAGCACTTCCACAGCTTCCTGGGTTCCAACAGTCATTCCTTTTTTTGACAGCCATTTTAAATTTAATAAGCAGATCAGTGCTGTTGTTGCAACAAGTTTCTTCCAACTCCGTCTCTTAGCCAAGTCCAAGTCATATTTCTCTAGGATTGACCTTGAGAAGGTTATCCACAGCTTTGTCACAAGCAGACTAGATCATTGTGACTCTCTGCACGTTGGCTTGGATCAGACCTCTCTAAACTGACTTCAGCTTATTCAGAATGCTGCTGCTCATCTTTCGGGAAAAAAAAAATTGTGACCACATTACACTGGTTTTAGATACTCTTCACTGGCTTCTGGTCCGTTACCGTGTCGATATTAAACTGTATCTTTTAGAGCGTCTTTTTCCTGACACCCCAACCAGAGCCTTAAGGTTTTCTGACCAACTGTTGCTGGAGGTGCCTAAAACCAGATTAAAGACAAGAGGTGACAGAGCCTTTGCACCAGCTGCCTCCAGGCTCTGGAATAGTGTCCCCTTTAATATTAGATCACCCCTCTCCCTAGAGACTTTTTAATCCTCTTTAAAAACCTATTTCTTTTCTCTGAGGTTTCCTAAATGAGCAATTACATCTCTTTTCCCTACTACTTTTTACTCTTTATTTTACTTTGTCTTTTATTTGTGTTATTGCCTGTTGTAATTTTGTTATTTTTAATTAATTTATTTACGATTGGGGGTAACTTAGTGCCCATTTTTAAAAATGTTGTACAGCGCTTTGGTCGACTGCTGTCTTTTAAAACGTGCTTTAGAAATAAAGGCTGAGTCTGGGTGACCGGAAAAAAAACCCCCCACCTCATACACGCTTCCAGACACACGCTTCCACACACACACACACGCACACACACACACACACACACACACACACACACACACACACACACACACACACACACACACACACACACACACACACACACACACACACACACACACACACACAGAGTATGCACAGGAATGATTACAGTACATTGGAGTGCAGGGTAATGAGTATGACCTGTTCCACTCCCAGTATAACAGCTAATCAGACTGAGCCATATTCCATTTCATTAAATCAGTTACAGGCTCAAAGCCTAATGAGTACACAGTTTTGGGCATCCTACCATGATGAGTCAACATATCTGCTGTGCAAGTGGTTTATTGTCTCCTTTTGTCACATCAGACAAAATTGTCACTCTCCTGTTTTATCAGTGTCCTTCAGATTTCTCAGTGTGCTTTTCTTAAAATCTATTGATGAAGGCAGAGCCAGATGGACAGTGAAACTGGTCATGTTGGATGAGCTGGGTTTGCTGACAGTCCACATCCTGAGCTGAAAAAACATCCACATGGTCATCAAGGAGGCATTTTAGCTGATGGCGCTTCAATCCATCAACAGTGACATAAGCTGCCAGTGGCTCGATAATGCCGGCTGCACTCCTTCGGCCTTGACTATTTTTGATCCACTGTTCGTGAACGCCACTTCTCTGACCTTTGTTTGTCTCAGCCAGACATCATCAGGCAGTGTTAGGAACATGGTTGCACAGGTTGACATTCTGACTCCAAATTTGGCATGTATATAGTGATTGGCCTTCCCCATAAGCCATTACCTGGGATAAGTGATCTACCTCAACCTTCAAGGTTTACCTTGAGGTCAAAGATGACCTACAATTAGGTCAAATTTCAGGTTTGAGTAAAACATGTCATGTAATACATCAAATTAAAGGGCTTCATCAGAGCATCCAGAATATATCAAATGTTTTACGTTATGACGTAATTTGATGACGTCATAAGATACGTTATTTGATGACATCACAAAAAATTTAGATTTTTTTAAGGGTGTGATAAAGTGCGTAAATCATCATTGCAGACTCATGTAAAATCACGTCGTAGTCCTACAAATATACCTTTCAGCACACAAAAAGATCAATGTTGATGTCAAAGTTCAAGGTCACAGGAAGGTCAAACACTAAAATCACTACTTTGCTGGTCGTAATTTGTGCTTTTTCCCTCAAAATTTGGCATGAATATAGTATATTACCTTGCCCATCAGTCCCTCTTCATGGCGGTGGTTCCTCGTGGTAGTGTCTTTTGTTTACCTTTTGGCAAGATACCAGATACTCTCAGGGTGACAGTTTTTTTCATTATCTTGCCAAAACAAAGTTTTGCAAGATGTTAATCAGTATGTATGTATTTTTGTTTGTTTTTATCTTGCCAAAACGAAGTTTTGCAAGATATGCTGGCATTTTTTTTTTGTAATCATTTGGAGTGCTTCTCACTTGGGGACTTTTTGTGTGGAGTTTGCATTTTCTCGCCATGTTACTGGCTTCCTCCCACATCCAAAGACATGCATTATTAGAGCACCTCACTCGTACAGTGCAAACCTCTAACAACAGTAGTTTCCAATTCCACAAATTTTTACCTTGGAAAAGATTTTCACAGTCAAAGTCATGTTAGAAGTGGCTTTTCATAAGCTAAAATATAATACAAAATATAGATCAAAAGGGCTTTTCAATGTTAAAATCAAATATCCGCATTGCAGATCAGATGCAGCTCAAACTTATTCTATTCATTGAGAGTGCCAGTTTGCACCTCATTGTCACAAATGAGAGTGATTGAGGCACTTTTGATTGATATAATGCAAAATGTACATCAAATGGTCTTTTCAATATTAAATTCAAAGATCCACAAAATCCACAATCTGTATCATATCCAAATTAAACTTTGTCAATAAATAAAGGATAACATCGTACACAACACCCTCAAATATGAAATAAATTTGATCTTTTTTGACAGTTATGATTTTTTGAAAATTCGTTCAATGTTAAAGATACTTTTCCAATTTTCCATGATTTTTCATGACTTTGACTTTGACCTTGAAAATTTCATCTGTTCTTGCTTATGAAGATAAGAATGTTCGGTAAAAATGTCGTAACAATATATGAAATATTGTGGGCTCCAGGCTGTTCACAAATAGACAAGCAGGGGCGATAACATAACCTCCAACTTCATTGGCAAAGGTAACAATAAGAATTATTATTTCTTTTTAAGTGTACTGGTTAGTAGAATACCACACAAATACACTGGCAGAGGATCATGCAATATTAAAATGATTGTAAAACATTACTCATATTTTAAGTTGCATTCTCCTTAAAATAGTTTTGACATCCTGCGACTTATATTCTGGTGCCACTTATATTCCAAACAACACATGTAAATAGAACCCAATTGTCATATCGATTATCACCAAAGTTGAAATTCATCACACATTTAATGTATTTATGAACATTTATCAGGTTTTTGTACTTTTTCATGCTTTTATGATGCATTTAATCTGCCTAAACTGCACAATATATGCATTTGATGAGAAATTACATTTGGATTCCTATTGTGGATTCCAACCATGACTCCAGCTCAGGTCATTCTAATCAGGTGCTGGACTCCAGGTGCTGGCAAGTACTTCATCTCCGTCCTTCCCCTGTACAATCTCACCCTCGTGTCTGTGCTCACACCTCTCTGCAAGGCCACAATAACTAAGGAAACCCCAGCTGGTTGTGCATCTTAACACGGGCAGGTTTCACTGTAAGAAACAGCATGTGACTGCAATACTAGTGGGGGGGGGGGGGGGGGGGAGTGTACTGTGACGGATCAGCTTGTTTTCCTCACATCACTCAGTCGGTACCATGATATAATGCTAGTCTTAATCATAAAGGTGCAAACACAGACGTATGCTCATAGAGTGCAAACCTCCACCAGCACTAGTTAAAAATTTTAATAATACAAAGTTTTACCTTCGAAAAGATTTTAAAGGTCTAAGTCGCTTTAGAAGTGGGATTTCATAAGCTGAGATATTATCAAATCAAATCAAATCAATTTTATTTATATAGAGCCAAATCACAACAAACAGTTGCCCCAAGGCACTTTATATTGTAAGGCAAAAGCCATACAATAATTACAGAAAAAAAAACCCAACGGTCAAAACGACCCCCTGTAAGCAAGCACTTGGCGACAATGGGAAGGAAAAACTCCCTTTTAACAGGAAGAAACCTCCAGCAGAACCAGGCTCAGGGAGGGGCAGTCTTCTGCTGGGACTGGTTGGGGCTGAGGGGAGAGAATCAGGAAAAGGACATGCTGTGGAACAGAGCAGAGATCAATCACTAATGATTAAATGCAGAGTGGTGCATACAGAGCAAAAAGAGAAAGAAACACTCAGTGCATCATGGGAACCCCCCAGCAGTCTAAATCTATAGCAGCATAACTAAGGGATGGTTCAGGGTCACCTGATCCAGCCCTAACTATAAGCTTTAGCAAAAAGGAACATTTTAAGCCTAATCTTAAAAGTAGAGAGGGTGTCTGTCTCCCTGATCCGAATTGGGAGCTGGTTCCACAGGAGAGGAGCCTGAAAGCTGAAGGCTCTGCCTCCCATTCTACTCTTACAAATCCTAGGAACTACAAGTAAGCCTGCAGTCTGAGAGCGAAGCGCTCTATTGGGGTGATATGGTACTATGAGGTCCCTAAGATAAGATGGGACCTGATTATTCAAAACCTTATAAGTAAGAAGAAGAATTTTAAATTCTATTCTAGAATTAACAGGAAGCCAATGAAGAGAGGCCAATATGGGTGAAATATGCTCTCTCCTTCTAGTCCCTGTCAGTACTCTAGCTGCAGCATTTTGAATTAACTGAAGGCTTTTCAGGGAACTTTTAGGACAACCTGATAATAATGAATTACAATAGTCCAGCCTAGAGGAAATAAATGCATGAATTAATTTTTCAGCATCACTCTGAGACAAGACCTAATTTTAGAGATATTGCGCAAATGCAAAAAAGCAGTCCTACATATTTGTTTAATATGCGCACTGAATGACATATCCTGATCAAAAATGACTCCAACATTTCTCACAGTATTACTAGAGGTCAGGGTAATGCCATCCAGAGTAAGGATCTGGTTAGACACCATGTTTCTAAGATTTGTGGGGCCAAGTACAATAACTTCAGTTTTATCTGAGTTTAAAAGCAGGAAATTAGAGGTCATCCATGTCTTTATGTCTGTAAGACAATCCTGCAGTTTAGCTAATTGGTGTGTGTCCTCTGGCTTCATGGATAGATAAAGCTGAGTATCATCTGCGTAACAATGAAAATTTAAGCAATGCTGTCTAATAATACTGCCTAAGGGAAGCATGTATAAAGTGAATAAAATTGGTCCTAGCACAGAACCTTGTGGAACTCCATAATTAACCTTAGTCTGTGAAGAAGATTCCCCATTTACATGAACAAATTGTAATCTATTAGATAAATATGATTCAAACCACCGCAGCACAGTGCCTTTAATACCTATGGCATGCTGTAATCTCTGTAATAAAATTTTATGGTCAACAGTATCAAAAGCAGCACTGAGGTCTAACAGAACAAGCACAGAGATGAGTCCACTGTCTGAGGCCATAAGAAGATCATTTGTAACCTTCACTCATGCTGTTTGTGTACTATGATGAATTCTAAACCCTGACTGAAACTCTTCAAATAGACCATTCCTCTGCAGATGATCAGTTAGCTGTTTTACAACTACCCTTTTAAGAATTTTTGAGAGAAAAGGAAGGTTGGAGATTGGCCTATTAGGTAAGATAGCTGGGTCAAGTGATGGCTTTTTAAGTAATGGTTTAATTACTGCCACCTTAAAAGCCTGTGGTACATAACCAACTAATAAAGACAGATTGACCATATTTAAGATCGAAGCATTAATAAATGGTAGGGCTTCCTTGAGCAGCCTGGTACGAATGGGGTCTAATAGACATGTTGATGGTTTGGAGGAAGTAACTAATGAAAATAACTCAGACAGAACAATCGGAGAGAAAGAGTCTAACCAAATACCGGCATCACTGAAAGCAGCCAAAGAGAACGATATGTCTTTGGAATGGTTATGAGTAATTTTTCTCTAATAGTTAAAATTTTATTAGCAAAGAAAGTCATGAAGTCATTACTAGTTAAAGTTAAAGGAATACTCGGCTCACTAGAGCTCTGACTCTTTGTCAGCCTGGCTACAGTGCTGAAAAGAAACCTGGGGTTGTTCTTATTTTCTTCAATTAGTGATGAGTAGTAAGATGTCCTAGCTTTACAGAGGGCTTTTTTATAGAGCAACAGACTCTTTTTCCAGGCTAAGTGAAGATCTTCTAAATTAGTGAGACACCATTTCCTCTCCAACTTATGGGTTATCTGCTTTAAGCTGCGAGTTTGTGAGTTATACCACGGAGTCAGGCACTTCTGATTTAAGGCTCTCTTTTTCAGAGGAGCTACAGCATCCAAAGTTGTCCTCAATGAGGATATAAAACTATTGACGAGATAATCTATCTCACTCACAGAGTTTAGGTAGCTACTCTGCCCTGTGTTGGTATATGGCATTGGAGAACATAAAGAAGGAATCATATCCTTAAACCTAGTTACAGCGCTTTCTGAAAGACTTCTACTGTAATGAAACTTATTCCCCACTGCTGGGTAGTCCATCAGAGTAAATGTAAATGTTATTAAAGAAATGATCAGATAGAAGGGGATTTTCAGGGAATACTGTTAAGTCTTCAATTTCCATACCATAAGTCAGAACAAGATCTAAGGTATGATTAAAGTGGTGGGTGGACTCATTTACATTTTGAGCAAAGCCAATCAAGTCTAACAATAGATTAAATGCAGTGTTGAGGCTGTCATTCTCAGCATCTGTGTGGATGTTAAAATGGCCCACTATAATTATCTTATCTGAGCTAAGCACTAAGTCAGACAAAAGGTCCGAAAATTCACAGAGAAACTCACAGTAACGACCAGGTGGATGATAGATAACAACAAATAAAACTGGTTTTTGGGACTTCCAATTTGGATGGACAAGAGTAAGAGACAAGCTTTCAAATGAATTAAAGCTCTGTCTGGGTTTTTGATTAATTAACAAGCTGGAGTGGAAGATTGCTGCTAATCCTCCGCCTCGGCATGTGCTACGAGCGTTCTGGCAGTTAGTGTGACTCGGGGGTGTTGGCTCATTTAAACTAACATATTCATCCTGCTGTAACCAGGTTTCTGTAAGGCAGAATAAATCAATATGTTGATCAATTATTATATCATTTACTAACAGGGACTTAGAAGAGAGAGATCTAATGTTTAATAGACCACATTTAACTGTTTTAGTTTGTGGAGCAGTTGAAGGTGCTATATTATTTTTTATTTTTGAATTTTTATGCTTAAATAGATTTTTGCTGGTTATTGGTGGTCTGGGAGCAGGCACCGTCTCTACGGGGATGGGGTAATGAGGGGATGGCAGGGGGAGAGAAACTGCAGAGAGGTGTGTAAGACTACAACTACAACAATAAGACTACAACAATAACATCTATAAACCCAGAGAATATATTCATGAGAGTTTTGGGTACGATATAAGGGTTTAATGCTGTTGTCCATGTGAAGCCTAATCAGAGAGTCTCAAATGCATTTCTCGTGTCGTGAATTTTTCCCATAATGCACTGTGGACAGCATGTCCACACTAAAAACTTCAAACCTAGTGCATTACTTTAAAACTAAAACATATAGCTGATATTTACAATTTATAAAATTTCAAACATGATGTTAATTTAAATAACTTGTCTGAAATTAGTTTGGTTACAATTTTAACCATAAGTTAAAACTGTATGCCTCTGGATGACTTGGGTGATATTGCCAAAAAGTCAGTATGGTGTCAAAAAAAAAAAAAAAAAAGATTTATTTATTTATTTATTTTTTTTAGTGCTGCAGAGGATAGAGCAGTTTTTCCTCAAACTAGTTCTCTTCTGTCTGCAGAGGATAGAATTCTACATCTACTACAAAACATTTAAGAGGTAGGTACTCAAATCTTTTTTTATCAGACTTCATAAGTGTTTATGACTGTTAAACTTTATTCACTATGCCTGCAAAAATGTTAGTGGTCTAAAAATTATCGGACCAAAATTTATCGGTCTGTTGATGGTTTTCAAAGTTATCTGAAAAGCTAATCCAATAATGAAAACATTAGCTTTGATAATTAGTGGTTAGCGGAACTGTGCCCCACCACTGGTGTGACAAGAACTAGCACCGTCAGTTAGCTCAATCAAATTGTAGTCCTGCTGTCGTTATCCCACGAATGTGCACACATAACTGGGACAGCGCTTGTGGGCGCGTGTACTACGAAAAAAAACAAACAAAACACTGTACTTTCTCAGTGCAGCAAAAAAAAAAAAAAAAAAGAAATCACGTCAGAAATTAGTCCAGCTTTTCATTCTAACGTCCTGCTAACAGCCTCCAGATGGCTTACAGTGCAGTGGGTGTTTTTGTGTGTGTGTTTGTGTGTGCATGCTGTGTGTGTAAGTTCGTGTGTGTGTGCGCGCGCGTATGTTTGGAGGTGTGTGTGCGTGTGTGCGCGTGCACAGAGTGCAATGGTACCAAATGTATGGAACCAAATTGCACTCTAAATGCAATGCAACACAAATGGGATGAATAATCAATGTCACGTGACATACAAAGCACCAATCAAATGACAAGGATCCACTCAGCTGTTATATAAAATCCAGTGGATGTCAACATTGTTTGACCTTTACTTTGCAGACCAAAGCATTCAACACAGTCAAAACTATTCCATTTATTCTTAGTTTTTCAAAAGAGTAGGAGTATCTGCGGCTGACTTGAGTATTGAAATACACTGAAAACAAAGTCTGGATTTACATGATTTAAATATCTAAATCCATTGCACATGATCAGAATGTGTCTAAATAATGTAATTTGGACACATTCTGATCATGTGAAAATCATGCGTCCTGTGTTTCAGTGTACAGTCCAAATAGATCATGTGGATTGAGATTCCTGTGCTAAACAGTTATGTGTCTGCTGCTGCTTGCACCTTTTCCAGTTCTGCAGAACAAAGGTTCATCTACCTCCTGTGTGTTTTCATGCTTACACAGTTCTTGCAGTATTTGAAATATTTATTCACACAGCCTGTGGGCATTCTGATTTCAAGTTTGCATTTGTAACTAATCTACTATATATTGCCAATACACTTCAAAAAAATCTGGGCTACACCGTGAAATGCAGTGAAGAAACCCAGCTGTTACAAATCTGCACCATGGTCCCTCCGTTTAATCTACACCGCTAACAGTGATGCATGCTTACTGTTACATTTACACTGAGATATGTGTGACGTCTTGAACTGAAAAGCAGGTCATTGAGGATTCAGGCATTTCCAAAATACTGCTCACAGCAAAAAGGCCATAATTTCATTTCAAAGTGATACCTCATGCTCAGAGGTCAAAGAGCTACTGTGCCAAATCAAATTAGGATATTACGTTTGGTTGTCTAAATCTGTTGTAGTAGAGACGAGTTGGACATGACAGCATTCTTTCTTCTTTTGAACTTGCAGTAGACCACCTGATTGCATTTTTGGCTCATGTGCCAAAGGAAAATTAGAGTCACACTGGGATTTTACTTGTCCAGACTTAATTACATTTAGACCATGTGCTACATTGTACTGTGTCAAGAAGATGTACACTCATGACAACAAATTCTGAGAACATTAGGCAGTTCCTAAATCTCATAAATATGGCACGAACTGCAATGTTTTTGGACATACTGTGTGAATAAATGATAACTCCTCATGAGATGGGAGAAAAAAGGAGAATCCACATACGAACTGACTTACACACAAGAGTAAAAATGGGATGTCAGCCTCTTTGTGACAAGGAAATAAACATGTAGGTGCAGCTACATGTTTCACCAGGCAGTCACCAGGTGGTTGCCTGGTGATTGTAGTAAATTATGATGCTACTGGCGACTGACTGCCAGGAGTGGAAGCGAGCAGGTGGCTGCATGAAGGTTGAGGACCCTCAACCATGCTCCATCACAGCGTGATTAGACAGGTTGTCTGGTGGGAGGCATTCTTTCCCTGAAAAGGCGCAGTCCGACTCAGTCTGAGTGTGATCACGATTGGTGGCACAGATAATCATTTAATAAATGCAGACACATTGCCGACACTTTGGTTTGTGACAGGGCCCAGGCTGACTCCAACTGACTCCAAACTTTTCTGCGCAATGGGCAGATCAGCCCTGGCATCATCTGAACGTGCTTATATATCACCTACCCAATACTAGGCCTGTCATGACAAAAAAGTTTGGTTGGACAATATACCACTGAAGAAATTATCATGATAATCAATATTATCACAATATTATTGTTAACATTGCTTTATGATCATGTTATGCCACTGATATAATGATATACAGTGGTGGGCACAGCTAACCAAAAAGTTAGCTTTGATAACAGTTAATCCGCTAACTGAAAAGTTAAATTTAATGCCGCATTCACACCGCACGCCACAAATTCGCATCCCTCGCCTGGCGATGGACGCGCCACCATCGCCCGGTGTGTCGCTCTGCTTGAGCCACGTTCACACCAGATGCCACAAATTCATCATTTGTTGCAGCAGCTGCGTCTGGATGATGGCTGCTTTCAGCGGTACTTCTGCCTCTCCAGGACCCAGTTTGAGGACCTCCTGTCCCGTTCGTGCGCGCACATGTGAACAATTAAAAGAGACTGGCTGCCGCTGCTGCTACGGTGCTGCTGCTGCGGTGCTGCTGCTCGCTCTCCCCTCAAACTCTGTCATAACTGTTATGAACCAGTCACCATGTACATCTGTGTATTTAATAAAATTATCTTCACGGACAACACATGAAAAAAAACAATGGCTGCTGCCGCTGCTGCTCGCTCTCCCCTCAAACTCTGTCATAATTGTGAAATAAAGGACAAAGCTCACAGGCTGATTGCCAGAGACAGGACATGTCCACTTCAAGTATAAACTCCAGACATCTCCACATCACTGCATATCCAATCCATGATTGGTCATCGCGGCGCGACAAGATGAAAAAGTTCAGATTTTTCAACTTGGGGAGGAGGGCAACGTGACATTATATCGTGCCACAAATGCGCCAATCGCTCAAAATTGCTTCGTTCGCATCCATCGCGTCGCATTGCGTGGCTTGAACTTTTGTGGTGCCACAGCACATCTTTCCATAGGGATTACATAGCAACCTGTCGCTGCCGTCGCTCGCGTGTCGTCCGGTGTGAACGCGGCATTATAAAGCTGAACTGATAAATCCCTAAAAAAATTTCATGGAAGTTGACAGATAAAAGCTAAATCGATAACTTTCAGCACTGACTTCAGTACACGGCAGCTACTGACACAACAACTAGCCAGCACTTCTGTCTCAGATTGGCCTTTTCTCAGCAAAAAAGACCTGGTGATCAGAGAGAAAGGAGAGAGAAAAAAACTGCCATCTACTGCCAGTAGATGGCAGTGTGACAAGCATTTGCCACACATTCGCTAAAAGTGATGAAGGACTTAAACAGAATTTTCAGTTTTCAAATTGCCATTTTTACAAATGAAAAAAGTGACATTTACAAATGCAGATTTATCTGTAAAACCCACCACACGTTTCAGTAACTGTGGGTTATACTGACCAACCAACCACCGATGTCAGGAAACGAATGTACCCATAATGCAATGCAGCATGTGTGTCTAAACGCTAAAATATCAAAATTAGTGCATTACTTTAAAATTAAAATGTATAGCTGATATTTTCACTTTGTAAAATGACTGACGTGATGTTAATTTCATTAACTTGTCCAAGAGAAATCATCTTTTTTTTTCTTCCCTCCCTTTTCCTTTCTCTCTGATAGTCAGCTCTCCTCTGCCTGCAGAGGATAGAGCTCTACATTCATGGCTGTCAGTCTGCTACAAAACATATAACAGACAGGCACTAAAATCTTTGATTTCAGACTTCACAAATGTTTTTAATTGTTACGCTTTATTCCGTATGCCTGCCAAATATGTTAGCAGTCTAAAAGTTATCAGAACTAAATTTATCGGAAGCTAATTGGTCTGCTGATGGTTAATGAAAATGTTAGCTAGGATAATTAGCAGTTAGCGGATTAACGGAACTGTGCCCACCACTCATTATATAGCATTAATAATGCAAGTGCATCTTTTCAAATGATGGTTTTTAAACAGTGTTGAATGGCTGCAAATGGGTAACTCTTGAGTGTGCGTCACTTTGCGCCATTTGGTTTATATTTGCTTTGTCAGAGAAATGCATCCTTAATCAGGGAGCTAGGGGGTCTCTCCATATCTGAATATAGCTTTTGTTCCAAGTTGGGAAAAGTGGATGGGATGGTGAAACCTGGTCTCACGGCAAGTCGTGATTCAGCAGCACAAAATATACATTAATCTATTGGTTTGTGATATTGAGACGAAAAGTGCTTCATTTTCATCAAAGCAGCACAAATTCATTATAATTCACTCCGAGATGGCTGCACAAAATTAAAAGTAAAGCGGTGGGGTCGGGGTGGTTATGGTTATGGTGGGGGGAAGGAGTAGGATTACGTTATGGTCATGAAAATTTGACTCATTTTGTGACGGGAGGATGAAAAAAAATGTGAGACTGGGCTGGATGGTGATGTTTAAGGTGCATTTTTCTTTCAGTGTCGACAGACCGGCTCATTCACTTTTGGTTCTCCTCACTCATTTGACTTCAGTCTGAAATATTCCCACACCGGCGCTGTGGAATTAGGCTTTGAAACCAAGTCCATGCACTCTACAAAACTTTCTGGATGGAAACTTTATGGATATACAGTAGTGTTCAGAATAATAGTAGTGCTTTGTGACTAAAAAGAGCATTCATGATATGCACACTCTTAAGGCTATGAAATTGGGCTATTAGTAAAAAAATAAGTAGAAACGGGGTTGTTCACAATAATAGTAGCATCTGCTGTTGACGCTACAAACTCAAAACTATTATGTTCAAACTGCGTTTTTAGCAATCCTGTGAATCACTAAACTAGTATTTAGTTGTATAACCACAGTTTTTCATGATTTCTTCACATCTGCGAGGCATTAATTTTGTTGGTATGGAACCAAGATTTTGCTTGTTTACTAGTGTACTTGGGGTCATTGTCTTGTTGAAACACCCATTTCAAGGGCATGTCCTCTTCAGCATAAGGCAACATGACCTCTTCAACTATTTTGACATATCCAAACTGATCCATGATACCTGGTATGCGATATATAGGCCCAACACCATAGTAGGAGAAACATGCCCATATCATGATGCTTGCACCACCATGCTTCACTGTCTTCACTGTGAACTGTGGCTTGAATTCAGAGTTTGGGGGTCGTTTCACAAACTGTCTGTGGCCCTTGGACCCAAAAAGAACAATTTTACTCTCACCAGTCCACAAAATATTCCTCAATTTCTCTTTAGGTCAGTTGATGTGTTCTTTGGCAAATTGTAACCTCTTCTGCACATGTCTTTTATTTAACAGAGGGACTTTGCGGGGGATTCTTGCAAATAAATTCGCTTCACACAGGGGTCTTCTAACTGTCACAGCACTTACAGGTAACTCCAGACTGTCTTTGATCATCCTGGAGCTGGTCAGTGGGTGAGCCTTTGCCATTCTGGTTATTCTTCTATCCATTTTGATGGTTGTTTTCCATTTTCTTCCATGCGTCTGTTTTTTTTTTTTTGTGTGTGTCCATTTTAAAGCATTGGAGATCATTGTAGATGAACAGCCTATAATTTTTTGCACCTGCGTATAAGTTTTCCCCTCTCCAGTCAACTTTTTAATCAAACTACGCTGTTCTTCTGAACAATGTCTTGAACGTCCCATTTTCCTCAGGCTTTCAAAGAGGAAAAGCATGTTCAACAGGTGCTGGCTTCATCCTTAAATAGGGGACACCTGATTCACACCTGTTTGTTCCACAAAATAGAAGAACTCACTGACTGAATGCCACACTACTATTATTGTGAACACCCCCTTTTCTACTTTTTTTTTTATTAATAGCCCAATTTCATAGCCTTAAGAGTGTGCATATCCATATCCATGAATGCTTGGTCTTGTTGGATTTGTGAGAATCTACTGGTACCTTGTTTCCCATGTAACAATAAGAAATAAAAACCTGGATTAATCTTTGTAGTCACATAGCACTACTATTATTCTGAACACTACTGTACTTGTTCAGTTGACTCGGCTGGCTGTTTACTGCAGCATGCACTTCACATACCCACACAGCAATATTTGTTTATCTATTTATTTATATTTGTTTTGTTATATTTCTAACAAAACTGTTTAAGGACCTGTGGCCCACTCTTGGTCCGACTGTGCTAGAAATTATTAATCTTTCTTTAACTTCTGGATGTGTTCCTAAATGTTTCAAGTCTGCAGTGATTAAACCATTACTTAAGAAACCTAATCTTGACCCTAGTGTATTGAAAAACTATCGGCCGATATCACATCTATCATTTTGCTCTAAAATTCTGGAAAAAGTGGTGTCACGGCAGGTCATGGACTGTTTTACTGAGAATAATCTCTTTGAGCCACTTCACTCTGCTTTTAGAAAATATCATTCCACAGAGACGACTCTCACTAAAGTGGTGAATGATCTTTTGCTTGTAATGGATTCGGACATCAATCAGTCAATCAGTTTTTTTTTATATAGCGCCAAATCACAACAAACAGTTGCCCCAAGGCGCCTTATACTGCAAGGCAAGGCCATACAATAATTATGTAAAACCCCAACGGTCAAAACGACCCCCTGTGAGCAAGCACTTGGCTACAGTGGGAAGGAAAAACTCCCTTTTAACAGGAAGAAACCTCCAGCAGAACCAGGCTCAGGGAGGGGCAGTCTTCTGCTGGGACTGGTTGGGGCTGAGGGAGAGAACCAGGAAAAAGACATGCTGTGGAGGGGAGCAGAGATCGATCACTAATGATTAAATGCAGAGTGGTGCATACAGAGCAAAAAGAGAAAGAAACAGTGCATCATGGGAACCCCCCAGCAATCTACGTCTATAGCAGCATAACTAAGGGATGGTTCAGGGTCACCTGATTCAGCCCTAACTATAAGCTTTAGACATGATGACAGTTCTGGTGCTGTTTGTTTCTGGTGCTGATCTCAGTGCTGCATTTGATACCGTCGATCATCATATTCTACTTGATAGGCTGGAAAATCATTTTGGGATTACTGGGCGTGCCCTTGCATGGTTGACGTCATGTTTGACTTTTCTCACTGTGTTTTGTACAGTAACACACCCTCTAACCTTAGTGACATGAAATTTGGGGTTCCACAGGGGTCTGTCTTAGGGCCCCTGCTTTTCTCCCTTTATATAGCACCCCTTTGGCACATATTGCGGCGTTTTGGGATTCCCTTTCACTGCTATCCTGATGATACTCAGTTATACATGCTGATAACTGCTGGTAATCTCATTCACATAAAATCCTTAGAAGATTGCCTTTGCCTCTGTGAGAAGTTGGATGTCTAGAAACTTCCCACTTTTAAACTCTGATAAGACTGAAATGATGGTTCTTGGTCCAGTGAGACATCGGCATCAATTTGACCAGTTAATGCTTAGCCTAGGCTTATGTGTCATACATCACATTGACAAAGAGAGGAACCTTGGGGTAATTTTTGATCCTACACTGTCCTTTGACCTTCACATTAAAAATATTACGAGGACTGCTTTCTTCCACCTGCGACATATAGCAAAGATCTGTCCCATCCTGACTATGGCTGATGCTGAGATCCTGATCCATGTGTTTATCTCTTCAAGATTGGACTACTGCAATGTTCTATTTTCTGGTTTACCACAGCCTAGCATTAGGGCTCTCCAATTGGTTCAAAATGCTACAGCCAGACTTTTGACACAAAACAGAATGTTTGACCACATTACACCCATTTTGGCATCTCTTCACTGGCTTCCTGTCCCAGTGACATCGGATTTTAAGGTTCTACTAATAGTCCATAAAATTATTCACGGACTGGCACCTCCCTACTTAGCTGACCTAATTAAACCTTACGTACCAGCCCGGACTTTGCGTTCTCAGAGTGCAGGACTACTTTGTGTCCCTAGGGTGAATAAGAAGTCTGCGGGTCACAGAGCTTTCTCTTATCGTGCCCCTGTTCTGTGGAATGATCTCCCTGCATCGATAAAACAGATTCTGTGGACACTTTCAAGCCCAGACTTAAGACGCACTTATTTTCCCTTTCGTATGGCTAGCATTGTATAGTTCTACCCTTTTTAGGAATAGGAATAGGTCTTTATTGTCATTGTCATATGTACAACAAAATTTAAAGTGCTCTCCAGTCAGTGCAACATTCCTGTGTATATAAATATATAAAAACAATTTAAACACTTAAATTACTAGTTCTAAAAAAAGAAAAAAGGAACATGTAGCAGCACAGGGCATGTAGCAACACACACATACCCAGTCACATGGGTAAAAACAGCACATACATACATACATATACATAAACACTGTATACCCATTACCCACACCCCCAGATATACTGTACACATATGCATACATACATAATACATACATACATTCACACCACACACACCTCCACATACATAGATGGCACAGTCACACTGTTATTGTCCTCTAATGGCATTGAGGATAGTTATTGCAGATGGATAAAAGCTGTGTTTGAGTCTCTTTGTCCTTACATTCCGTGACCTGTACCTTCTTCCTGATGGTAATAGTTCAAACAGGGAGTGACCTGGATGGTGGATGTCCTTGTTAATGTTCTTGGCTTTTTTGAGACAACGGTCACTGTGTAGCTTCAGTGTGGTGAAAGGGCAGTCGGCAATCCTTTGGGCGGTATTGATGACCCCCTGGAGCACTTTCCTCTGAGCCACTGTGCAGCTTGTATACCATACTCCTATGCAGTATGTTAAAATGCTCTCTATGCAGGCACGGTAAAAGGTCACCAGCAGATGTTGTGTGATGTTATTCCTCCTGAGTAGTCTCAGGAAGTACAGTCTCTGCTGGGTCTTTTTCAGCAGCTCAATGGTGTTCACACTCCAGGTCAGGCCTTCTTTGATGTGTACTCCCAGAAAGCGAAAGTCTGCTACCCTCTCCACACAGTCCCCGTTTATAAATAGTGGTGTGACCTCCGTTTTTACGCTTTTAATTCATTTTATTAGGAAACAGAGCGTGCCGCGGCCTCAACTTTACCTAAATTCTGTGTCTTTTAGTGAAGCTTAGGGCTAGTGGCCGGCGATCTCCTTTGTATTTCCTGTTTTTCTTGTTGTTTAATGCTGGCAAATTATACTGTATTTCTTGTCTTTCTGATGCTTGATTCTGTTTTTTTCTGTCTGTTTAAGGTGCAGCTCCATCCAGAGATGGGTGTGATATTTCTGCTGTAGACCCTCCTGCCCTGTGCACCAACAGCATTTCCTGTGTATTCGTTATGTGAATTGTTCTGTAATTTAAGTCTGTAGCATGGCCCAAGCAGAGGTTCATCCCTTTGAGTCTGGTCTGCTTGAGGTTTCTTCCTCAGAGAGACTTTTTCCTTACCACTTCTGCTCTGGGGGTTAGTAAGGTTAGACCTTACTTGTGTGAAGTGCCTTGAGGCAACTCTGTTGTGATTTGGTGCTATATAAATGAAAATAAATTGAAATTGAATTGAAAATAAGTGCAACCATGACATTTAAGAGCCAATCCCTGGCAGCCCAGGAGCACCAGGATGCAAGACATGAATGTCCAGGATGAAAGCAGGGTCCAAAATGAAGTGGGACGGCACCCAGGACCGTTTCTCTGGGCTGTAACCCTCCCAGTCCACAAGGTGGGTGGAGGGGGCCTGGAAGTAAGGGAAAAGCAGGCTGGACATGACTGACGTGAAAGGTACGATGCATCCACATACCCCTGTGATGCTTGAGGCCGATGGAAACAGGGTTCACCACCTTGGCAATTGGAAAGGGTCCAACAAATCTGGGAGTGAGAACCATACCTTCTGACCAGGCTCATAAGTGGGAGCGGCCATTCTCCTGCAATCAGCATCTGACTTGTACACTGCACAGGAATTGAGAAGAGCTTGACAAGCCCACTCCCAGATTCTCCTACAGCACCTAACCAGAGCCACCGTCAAAGGAACAGAGATATCTGATTCTGTGGAGAAAGACAGTGTAGGTTAAGAGCCATGAATGATATGGAAAGGTGCGAATCCAGATCATGTAGATGGTAGGCTGTTCTGGGCCAATTCTATCCAAATTAACTTATCTGCTGTTTGTGGCTGGGTGTTGTGAGCCTATTCTCCAACTCTTGGTTCCTCGTTTGGTCTGTCTGTTAGCTTGTGGGTGGAAGCTAGAGGAGAGGCAGACAGAGGTGCAGACACGCCTACAGAACTCAAACTGAGGTCCCTAGTCTGAGACGTAATCCTGTGGGAAGCCATGCAGTCAGAACACATTAGTCAACATGACCTCCGCCAGTTCTTGGGCTGCATAATGCACCATCTTAGAAAATCTGTACACAACAGAGAGCACTACAGTCTTGCCTTGTGAGGCCGGAAGAGTCTTAAAATTTGACCTCACACAGACAGGAAGCCAGTGAAGAGATGCCAAAATGGGTGTAATATGATCAAACTTTCTGCTTCCTGTCAAAACTCTGGCAGCAGTATTTTGGTGTGGAGACCCCTAATGCTGGACTGAGGTAAACCAGAAAATAGAACATTGCAGTAGTCCAATCTAGAAGAGACAAATACGTAGGTCAGAGTCTCTGCATCAGACAGACAGGATGGGATGAATCTTGAACCATCCCTTAGTTATGCTTCTATAGACTTAGACTGCTGGGGGGTTCCCATGATGCACTGAGTGTTTCTTTCTCTTTTTGCTCTGTATGCACCACTCTGCATTTAATCATTAGTGATTGATCTCTGCTCCCCTCCACAGCATGTCTTTTTCCTGGTTCTCTCCCTCAACCCCAACCAGTCCCAGCAGAAGACTGCCCCTCCCTGAGCCTGGTTCTGCTGGAGGTTTCTTCCTGTTAAAAGGGAGTTTTAATGCATGGCGCAAAGCAACGCCGTGATGAAGCCTCACAGGACATGTTCTGGCATGTCCAGGCACATCCACAATTTCTCGGATAATCACTCGATGGAAAAACCACCGACAGCTGTCTGAACGCCATCTCAAAGCCGTCCTGTGAGACCAAAACGGAGGTGGTTTTGTCTTGCTCCAGTAGCGAATCCATCGTGACGCACGAAGCCTCTGCTCGGCTTTCCATGACAAAATCTCTTGTTAAAAGTAAAATCTGCCGGAAAATGGTTGATGTCCAGCTCTTGTGATAACCAGAGAAACGGCACACAATGGTCACGGATCCAGACAGCCATCCCTTTAGAAATAAAATGGTCGCTCAGCCTGTCGATGGCGGCTGCGGAGCGCGGTGCGCCCCACAGCCGCTGGGGGCCATCCTTAAAGCGACAGTAACACTCCTTATTCTCTACTAAGCCCGTAACATTTTCACCGAAAGCCAGATAAATTTTTCTAATGGTTTCCAGCTGCCAGTGTCTAACAGTTTCTGAAAAAATTCTGATTGAAAAAAAGCCCAAATCATTCCGCCATTTCCTGGCAATGAAACAACGATGAGGGGGCTGGACCACTCCTCACTCAAAGCCTGCTCACAGGCGAATGACGCAACCGACAGGCGTGGAAAAACTCACGCATGCACACGAGGGTTCAAGCTTGTCTGACGCAATCACACGTGATTCAAATCCATATGGTTTTTGAAAAAAATAATAAGGTCGGATACTTTTCTAATAGACCTCATACACAATGCATCCATTCAATAAAATACCAATAAATAAGAATAAAAAAATACACATTTAGAGTAAAAATACATTAACAAGAGGTGTTAAACAGTCTCATGGGGGGACAAATGATCTTCACCATGTAAAAATAGAATTGTAAATGGCGAAAATAAGGTAGTTATAGTAGAAGAGCTAAATTAGCCGTGAATAAGCCAACCGTACCAAGCAAGCTAACACGATAAACAAAAACAGTAATTAGTGTATAAAGTATAATAGCGTAGTTAAACCTACAGTAATGGTATTAACAAATACATATAAAATAAATGTGAGCAAAAGTATGAATTAATGTGGGTTATCAAACACAAAAGAACCAACTATTTTGTAAGCTACGATGAACGTTTCTAAGGCCGGCTAGATAAGCTAACGTTAGCTGTTAGGTATAACTAATTTTACCCCACTCCTCCAATATTTACTTAAATATAATAATATTAAAAAGGCGGGAATAAGAAAAAGTAAAGCATGTAGAAATGTATATGGAGACATAAGTACATTTGCAGAAAAGAGAAAAACGGCGGCCGTTTACCACTGTGTTACATCACCTTTCCTTCTAACAACAGTCAATAAGTGTTTAGGAACTGAGAACACTAATTATTGAAGCTTTGTAGGTGGAATTCTTTCCCATTCTTGCTTGATGTACTACTTCAGTTGTTCAACAGTCCGGGGTCTCCGCTGTCATATTTTGCACTTCATAATGCGCCACACATTTTCAATGGGTGACAGGTCTGGACTGCAGGCAGGCCAGTCTAGTACCCACACTCTTTTACTACGAAGCCACGTTGTTGTAACACGTGCAGAATGTGGCTTGGCATTGTCTTGCTGAAATAAGATGGAAAGTTCCTGAAAAAGACGTTGCTTGGATGGCAGCATGTGTTGCTCCAAAACCTGGATGTACCTTTCATCATTGATGGTGCCATCACAGATGTGTAAATGCCCATGTCATGGGCACTAACACACCCCCATACCATCACAGATCCTGGCTTTTGAACTTTGTGCTGGTAACAGTCTGGATGGTCCTTTTCCTCTTTTGTCCGGAGGACACAGTGTCCATGATTTTCCAAAAACAATCTTTTCCATTTTGTGTCTGTCCATTTCAAATGAGCTTGAGCCCAGATAAGGTGACTGTGTTTCTGGATGTTGTTGATATATGGCTTTCACTTTGCATGGTAGAGTTTTAACTTGCACTTGTAGATGTAGCGATAACTGTGTTAACTGACAGTGGTTTTCTGAAGTGTTCCTGAGCTCACTCTTTAAGATCCTTTACACAATGATGTTGATTTTTAATGCAGTGTCGCCTGAGAGATCAAAGGTGTAGCGAGAAGCCTGCAGTCACCATTAAACCTCCTAAGTTTCCATTAAGCAAAAGTCATAAAAGTTCTTCAAAGGCAAACCCAAAGATCCCAAAATCTAGTTGTCAAAAGGAGGCTTTTCTGGCTTAGCACAGGATTGCCAACTGTCATCAACCCCCACCACTAACAGGATTTCAGACTCTTTAAAGTGCATTCCTCATGAAACTGTGAAACCCCTTATCAGATGCCAAAAGCCAGATGGCCAGAACTCCTTCTCATCCAAAAACACAGACCACCGAAAGACATATTTGTCCCCAAAAGTCCTAGAACTATGTCTCTAGAGCAAGATTCCAGTAGGGTCATACCACAGAAGGGTTACCCTCAACTTGGTCATCAAAACGCAGTTTGTCTGGTTAAAATCGATGCAAGAATAACGGATTTCATGTTTTATGATGGAATCCAAAACCCAGCCCCTGTCAGTCCGTGGAACAAGCATGACCCCTGTTGGGTGAATTGGGAAAGGACATGTGCCCAGCTCATGCAATGATACAAGTTGTAACCACTTTTAAAAAATTATACTTTGTTGGTGTAACAAGAAAAATAAGGAAAAGAAAAGAAAGGACTAAAGGTGCGTTTACACATAATGACGACAAGTCACGAATGCCACGAAGTATACATTCTTGGCCGCTGATCACAAATGTGATTATTCGGGGCAGAGGCGTCAGGTGTCCTTAGAACTGCTGCAACCTGTTACCACGCATTGCGATTAATGGCACGTGTTTCTGGAAAATTATCAGGAACCATTATGCATGGTCAAGATTAAGTTTCTGCATTGTTGCGCGCTGTGCACATTGTTAAGTTCTGTCACATTGTGAATGAGGCCAATTGTCTCCACACACACACACACCCATATTCATCCATCAGCTGCTGAACAATTCAGATTGCTCCAGTTTGCTCCACAGCAGAAGAACTTTGTGACTGCATGCTTCGTTGGGCTCTGTGCCATAGAGTGGCGCAGAGAGAAGGAGGAGATGGAGAGCCAGATGTGTGGCTTCACGCGGCTCTCGTCTCGCACGTTTTCCCAAATACCAGGCACATGCAGCAGGTGGAACACCTGCAGGAGCGCATTGAGGAGCACTGGAATGAAAGTTTTAGCCGACTTGGTGTCACTGTCCTTCTTCAGCATACTGCAGCAATGAAACTGAATGCAGTGCAGCAGGGTTTAATTGTGCACGTCAGAGAGCATTCAATGTTGGTTTTCGGCCTTGTCGCTTACATGTAGAAGGTTCTCTGAATCTTCGGATTACATTATGGACTGTAGATGATGGAATGCCTAAATTCCTTACAATTGAACACTGAGAAACATTGTTCTTAAACTGTTTTACTATTTTTTTCATGCAGTTGTTCACAAAGTGCTGATCCTCGCCCCATCTTTGCTTGTGAACAGCTGAAACCTTTGGGGATGAACATTAAATATCTTGTCTTTGTGGTGCCTATCTCATGCCTATCTCAGCTTTCAGTGCTTACCAGTCGAGTGAGTATAAGAGAAATTGTGGAGAGCTGAGCATGTCCCAACTTGTCCTTTAACACTCCGAAACGGAGGTGTTCCTTTGTCTCGCTTCATCAGCGAATCGGTCGTGACGCGCGAAGCCTCCGTGCGGCTTTCCATGACAAAATTTCTTGTTAAAAGTGAAATCTGCCGGAAAATGGCTGATGTCCAGCTCTTGTGATAACCAGAGAAATTGCACACGACGGTCCCGGCTCCACACAGCGATCCGTTTAGCAATGATGGTTTCTGCCTCTCGATGGTGGCTCGGAGCACGGCGCGCTGTGCGCCATTGTGGGCAGTCCTTAAAGCTGTAGTAACACTCCTTATTCTCTGTCTCTCCGTAAAACAGTTTCTGAAAAAATTCTGATGGAAAAAAAGCCCAAATCATTCCGCCATTTCCTCGCAATGAAACAACGACGAGAGGGGTGGACCAGTGCTCACTCAAAGCCTGCCCACAGGCGAATGACGCAACCGACAGGCATGGAAAAAACTCACGCATGCGCACGAAGGTTCAAGCTTGGCTGACGTAAAAACATATGAATCAAATCCATATATTTTTTGCATAAAATAAAAAGGTTGGATAGTTTTCTCACAGACCTCGTATATGGTGTTAAATGCGCTTGAAATGTCAAAGAACATAAGCCACACATACCCCCCAAATCATCAAGAAAGGAGACTGCCCTGTGCAGCATGACTAGTATGGTGTCCTCCCCACCCATGTGCGCTCAATAAGCAAATTGTTAAGGGTGTAGTGCAGGCTGTAGTTGTAGCCCAAGAAGCCAGAAGAGGATCTTCATCACTACAGACGTCAGGGCCACTAGTCTGTAGTCTTTGACCCCTGACGGCCTCCCGACCTTGCACCCTGGCACAATGCACAAGGTCTTCCACTGCCTCAGCACCTGCCCCGTCTGCAGGCTCCGGTTGAATAGCACCTGCAGAAGCACTGCTAGCTCCACAGCACAGTCCTTCAGGACCCTCGGCGCTTTGCCATCAGGTCCAGCTGATTTACCAAGGATGCACCTTTCAGAGCTCCACCCTAACCTCGTCCACGGTGAAGTAATCCCCGTATGGTTCCACCACATAGCTGCTGGGTGGAGCAGGGCCGGAGGCTGCAGCAGAGGTGGAGACACCACTGGGTGTAGCAGGGCTGGAGGCAGCAGCAGAGGTGGACATCAGCATGATCAGGAGTGACATCAGCATATCAATAATAGGTAATCCCAAAATATCACAATATGTGCCAAAGGGCTGCTATATAAAGGGGGAAAAGCAGGGGGCCTAAGACGGACCCCTGTGGAACCCCATATTTCATGTCACCAACATTAGGTGTGGTGTGGTTGTACAGGATGCAATGACAGCGACTGGTTAGGAAAGATGTCAACCATGCAAGGACATTCCCATTTCCACAAAATCCACAATCTGGATCAGAGCCAGATCAAACTTTGTCATGTGATAGTGAGTGTCAGTCTGCACCTCAGTTTCAAATATGGGAGTGATTGGGGCACGTTTGATTAAGATATAATGTAAAATATACACTGAACAAAAATATAAATTCAACACTTTGTTTTTGCTCCCATTCCTCATGAGCTGAGCTCAAAGATGTAAAACATTTTCTACTTACACAAAATACTTTCTTTCGATTTCTCTCAAATAATGTTCACAAATCTGTCTAAAACTGTTAGTGAGTACTTCTCCTTTGCTGAGATAATCCAACCCACCTCACAGCCATGGCATATCAATATGGGTTACAGGTTGTTCATAAACAGACAAACAAGCAAATAAACAGAGGCGAGAACACAACCTTCAAACATAACCATTTCTTGTTGGTAGTAATAAAGTATAATTGCCAGGTGGTGCAAAGTAAAACCACTCTGTGAAAGCAATGGGATGTTTGGCTGACTGCAAACAATTCTAGATGTTGATTTTATTTCCTAGATTGTTTGGGAGTGCCTCTGAATCCTTCAGGAAGTATTAGAGGACTTGGCCAAGGATAGAGATGTGTGGGTTGAGCTGCTTGGTCTGCTACCACTACAACCTATACCAGGACAAGCAGCAGAAAATGAATGATTGATAAGTTGATGGAACTTTAGGTAAAGGGCAGCAGTTTTATTGTGCATGCTCTCTTGTTCACTACCCTGTTGTGAAAAAAGCAGCATCAGCCCTGTATCAGAAGAGCTGGCAGCAGGAACACACACATGTATTTGAGCCACAGCGGTGAAACAACAGAGTCGGCACACAGCACATCTGGGAGCTCACAGCCAAATTGGTTTAATCTGGAATCATACATTTAAAGTGCCAAAGGTTTTGTGATTTCTGAGATTTAAAGAAGACATGATATAAAAATCTGACACTCATTTGGCTGTCAACACATATCTGTGTCTCTTTGATATGTGCTACCCAGAATGTGCATACAGTAGTGTTCAGAATAATAGTAGTGCTATGTGACTAAAAAGATTAATCCAGGTTTTGAGTATATTTCTTATTGTTACATGGGAAACAAGGTACCAGTAGATTCAGTAGATTCTCGCAAATCCAACAAGACCAAGCATTCATGATATGCACACTCTTAAGGCTATGAAATTGGGCTATTAGTAAAAAAAAGTAGAAAAGGGGGTGTTCACAATAATAGTAGTGTGGCATTCAGTCAGTGAGTTCGTCAATTTTGTGGAACAAACAGGTGTGAATCAGGTGTCTCCTATTTAAGGATGAAGCCAGCACCTGTTGAACATGCTTTTCTCTGTGAAAGCCTGAGGAAAATGGAACGTTCAAGACATTGTTCAGAAGAACAGCGTAGTTTGATTAAAAAGTTGGAGAGGGGAAAACTTATACGCAGGTGCAAAACATTATAGGCTGTTCATCTACAATGATCTCCAATGCTTTAAAATGGACACACAAAAAAAAAAACAGAGACGCATGGAAGAAAATGGAAAACAACCATCAAAATGGATAGAAGAATAACCAGAATGGCAAAGGCTCACCCACTGACCAGCTCCAGGATGATCAAAGACAGTCTGGAGTTACCTGTAAGTGCTGTGACAGTTAGAAGACGCCTGTGTGAAGCGAATTTATTTGCAAGAATCCCCCGCAAAGTCCCTCTGTTAAATAAAAGACGTGCAGAAGAGGTTACAATTTGCCAAAGAACACATCAACTGACCTAAAGAGAAATTGAGGAATATTTTGTGGACTGGTGAGAGTAAAATTGTTCTTTTTGGGTCCAAGGGCCGCAGAGAGTTTGTGAGATGATGGGTGTGAGTGAGACAAACCTAGAACCTAAAATGTACAATATAACATACCTGAACACAGATAGCAAAACCAACGGTTAAATAAAACATTCATATGAAAAGAAGAAAGGGAACACTGAAAAGTGAACAAGATAACAAAGGCTTTGTGACTAAAGTACAAAACCAATGAACAAAAAACAAGCCAAAAGGGACACACACACAGACAATAGTTAACTTCACTAAAACACTTTGCACAGTGTTGTATTAAAACAGAAAATTCTGGCTCTCATGGAAGATAAAAAAAAAAAGAAATCCTACCTGTTTATATCCAGGTGACTCTTGTCTGTTGCTGCCTCCATTTGTTGCTGTCTGTGATTCCTGCTCATTAAGGAAAAAAAAAATAAATAAAATAAAAATCAGTTTTCCCGTCAGCGTCTCACTGATAACTGTGGAACACCCATTCTGTTGGTGACTGTCAACACTTGAAAAACATAGTGAAATCTTTTTTTGTTTGTTTGTTTGTTTTTGCTTTTTACAGCATAATTTATTTTAGGTGGGCATTTAATAAACTTTAATTTTAAAAAATAATTTAATGGGGGGTTGTTATAAAAGTTAATGTTGTCAATGCTCTGTCAAATGTATTAACCATTATAATTGTGTTAGTAATTGATTGAAGAATGCCATGGAAGAGGAAGGTCATGAACAACAAAAAACATACAAAGAAAGAAAACAATCTAACAATGCACCCATGCACCTGAAAGGGTGTAGGCAGAAGTAAAAGCTTGTAAATGCCTACCTCTTTAACCACAAAATTCAAATTATACATATGTATATGAAATTATACATATACTGATGATAACTAATACTAAGTATATATTGATCCCTGAACTAAAATTTCAAAAACACAGACATGCAAGCAGCAGTGCACCAAAAAAAACAAAATCAATAAACCTAATTTAACATACTATAACAAGTAATCAAATAGTTTTTGTAGAGCCTTTTAAAGTCAACCAAAGTACCAAGTGATTTTATGTTATCTGGGCAATTATTCCAAATTTTAACACCTTTAACAGAAACAATGACTTTTTATGGTAGTTCAAATCTTTGATTTCTGAAATAACAATGTTCCTCATAAATTATAACTGGAATCCCTACGAGTACATCGGGACATGATACAGGGCCTGATACAGGAAAACAGCAACGATAACCTATAAATATTGGTTAACGTATTTTTATATATCTTGTATTTACTCTCAGCCTCAATTGTTCTACACTTTAAACACTTTGCTTGTACAAAAAATTTATCTTTTTTGATGCATTCAGCAGTCCCTTACTGATCCATGGTTTGTCAGTATTTCAGTTGTGTCCAACATTTAATGTCAGTGGACAATGTTTATCATACAACTTGGAGATAAATGATTCATATGATTGGTCAATGTCTTCATATGCCACACCAATCTTGCTGCGATAAATCCATTCTATGATTGACCATAGATTCCTCAGTTATTTTTCTTTTGAGATTTTGAGTGTTAATATAATCAACTAGAAAATTGTAAACAACAAAACAGCCAAGTGATCACTAATGTCACTAATAAGTAATTCACCCATTAAATTTGCAACAATAACATTTGTTAATATTTTGTGAGTGAGCGTCGATGTGTTCATAGTAATCCTAGTTGGGTGTGTTATTGCTGGATATAATCCCATACAGAATCTAAGAATTCCTCTATATGTACAGGGTATGCTAATAAAATGTTACCACTTTTTTAATTCGTACAATTAGAGAGTGTACTGCAACAACCCACAGACCATTGAGGCCCTGAAGACCAACATCCATCAGGAAATCCAGAGAATCCCTCTTGAGAGGTGTGGTAATGTCATCACAAACATCAGTGTGCATGTTGCAGCTGTAATCCAAAGAAGAGGAGCGTGGATTGAACATGTCATCAATTACTGAACTGTGCGGAAAACAAGAGACGAAGTGGGAAACCTTTGGTATCAAATGTTAATTTGATGCTTCTGCTACAAGTCTGTAAATAAAATTTTCAAATAAGTTCTCATTTCAAAAATTTGTGTACGATCAAAAAGTGTTAATATTTTATTGACCCAGCCTGTATATGGCCATGAGGATTTAGAAAATCGATGTTAAAGTCTCCACAAACAAATACAAGCTTATTGTTTTTAACTGAGTTGTACATCTCAGTCAATTTCTCCATAAAAATGTTTATATTCGGTCCAGGAACTCTGTAAATATAACTTGTAATAATTATGTTTTTTGATTTTTCACATTTAATCTCCACAGTAACACATTCCATAACACAATCCAAGGAAAATGACATTCTGAACAATTTCACAGTAATGATTAGATCTGACATAAAGAGCCACACCACCACCTCATTTATTTGCCCCATTTCTAGCAAAGAATCATAGCTGAGACAGAGAATCAAGCTGGACAGAATCAACATACTCCTCTTTTAACCACGCCTCAGTAACTGCAATAACTGAAAAATATTTTTAGCAATTTTTAAACAGTCTTGGATTTTGTCAAAAATCATAGAAAGGCTTCTGCTTTTAAAATACATAAATGAGAATGTCTAACTGACTCATGTTCCTGATGCTTAGACCTCTGGCATTTTCAGGTGCATCCTTTAGTTTGATAAAAACCTTGCAATTTGTGACCCAGAATGAATGAATGATCCAGACTGAACCTGTTTTATAAGCAGCCTTGCTTTCCTGGTGATGTCTGCATTACACTAGGTACGATGCTCATTTATGTAAACATTTGTGCCTTTCAGTTTCCTTTCCTGTATAAGTAATTCAATTTTGTGCCTTGTGTTTGCAAAGCGGATGATGATAACTGGAGTGGCTGTCCTAGCCCGAGTCGGCAGAGTGTGACATACTTCGATATTTTCTTTATTAATGACAATATGTTACAATGAAGGAATGCAGACACCTGTTCCTCCATAGTTTCCTCATTGCCACTGTCCTGGATACCCCGTTATTGCACTGGACACAGTGAAAGTGAGTACTTAAGTGGGATGTTAACCATGTGAGATAATTTCCAGCAATCCCAGCATGGTTCTCTAGCCTGTCCAGTAGTATATAAAATAATCTATGAAGAGAAGTGAGATGTCAAACACAGGACTGAGATCGAACAGTAATAACACTGTAGTGGTGTCCGAGTTCATTGCAAGCAGAAGTTCATTTATCACTTCATAAGCGCTGTCTCTGTGGAATGGTGCACTCTAAATGCAGACAGCAGTGGGTCATAGAGGTTATTCTCAGTAAGGTGGTCCCCAAGCTGCTGTGAAACCACTTTTTCCAGGATAAGTTCGATATCGGTCTACAATTTTTCATTAAACCAGAGTCAAGGCTAGATTTACAAGTTTTCTTCAGTATACCCAGTAGAATAGTATAAAATTTGGTAACTCTCAGCATTATATCAGAGATGGGACCCATGTCAGTAGCAGGATGTGGTGGTGGGACTAAGGCATGTTGGGATATATTTGACCTAAAATCATCTATTTTCTCAAGAGAAGTAATCGAAGAAATGTTGAGCAGTAAATGGAGACCACCTTACAGGTGGCTGTGCTTGAAGTGTAGCCTCAGTGTCAAACAAGACCTTTGAATTGTGATTGTATTTGTTTTGTAAATCAGAGTAGTAGGCCTGTTTTGTAGCCAATAATGCCTGCTAATAGTCTACTATACCATCATGCTATGCAAGCGGGAAGATCTGTAGTTCTGACTAGTTCAGTTCATATATGATGATGGAGTTCCTCCTCCACCTGTTCACATCATTCTTCCAGTTTTGCAATATTCTTTGTAAAACATACATTATTTTGACATTGTCAGCCCAGAATTTAACATTTAAAGAGGACAACCTGCAGTTTGCACTTCTGTGCTAAACCGTCTTACATGGGTGTGATAAATAAATGCATACTCTTGGGTGTTTCTTACAGTTTAGTTGAATAGTGCTTGAACAAGTAATGGCTGAATTATCTTGAGCTGTTCTTTTTTTAAAAAGCCCAGTCAAATTGATGGTGTATAAATATTCCACCTCAGCCCCTCACCACTAAAAATGGACATTAGGGGCTTCTATTTCCCTTGTACATTGATCGCCATCTGTAATTGATAAGCTGTCATGATTTTGGCAGGTCTTTAGCATGAATATTTTATCCTTGGAGAAAGGCAAGAGCAGAAAGTGGGGGATCCTGATAAAGTGAGCCTGAAAGAAAAAAAACTTGTGTTGCTGGTTCCTTTGGGTGATTCAGACGAAGACTAAAAATAAATCCACTTGTCAGTGATGAATTTCATCTGGAACAAGTTTGGAGTTTAATACCTGCTGTATTGGGATGTAACTTAATTAGTCTCAGATTGTCTGAATATTCTCTTTTGCCTTCAAGAGTGGAATATTGCCACATTGCATCATCACTACCTCTTCTGACATAACATAATTTGTCCTTTACTATACATGCAGATTTACGAGGGTGACTGAGAAGTTTTGAACCTGACCAAGAAAAGTAGGTGTTGGGAAGGTGTCGTGACACGGACCCCACAACAGGGGGCGCTAAGGAACGGACAATGGATAAGCCCACCAGTAACAATTTAATGTGTTGAAACACACAACGGAATACAATGCCAATGATACACCAGGTGACGTGTGGGCAGGCTCGAAGATAGAAGACCTCTGGCGAGAGAAGAGTTGTTTCCCACACAGCTTCCACCACCAGCGGGCCTGAAGAACACCAGTCCCGAGGTCCCCAGGTGGCCTCTGCCTTCGGCTGTTGACCCTGGTACTCTGGCAGAGAACAGAGAAAATCCAGGTGAGTGTGAATCCGCACACTCAGTAGTCCACTCACAGTCAATGTTCTCCAAGGAGGAAGCAACCTCCACCTCCAATCACACACTCGTGCAGCTCCTGTGTAACCACTTATCTGCTACGGAGCGTGATGCGAAGTTGTCGCGGTCACGCCCTTACTCCAGCTCCGATAAGGACACCACAGGGCAAGCGGCTGCAAGGAAGAGTTAAGTTAGCAGAGAAATTTACCACAGAGAAGATTACCTCTTGGTTGCTGATTTCTCGGCGGGGAGGTGGAGTTGTAGTCCGGCTTTTATGGTGATGTGGAAAATGAGTGACAGCTGGTGCAGATGATGAATGACAGCTGTCACTCTCCGTTGCTCCGACGCCCTCTCGTGCTTGAAGCCCGCACTCCAAGCAGGGCGCCATCTGGTGGTGGTGGGCCAGCAGTACCTCCTCTTCTGGCGGCCCACACAACATAGGGTGTGGTTCTCCACCTTTTGCATTCTCAACATTGCACCCAGTGAATCAAAATTTCACACAGTCTTAAGAAATGTTGGTTTCTCAGAATGGAAAAGATTGATGTCACCGTGGAGGATGGGCTTCTCAGATGCTGGGATAGCAGAAAGAATGGTGTGCAGCTTCTTCATGGTCGGCATCAAGTGTTGGTGTTATGGTTGTGTGGGTTGTCAAAATTGAGCCCCAAATGTTGCATCAAACAAAAGGTTGATGCAAAAGCAAAGGAGATTTATTTTCCCCAAACAATATCCTACAGTACAAAAAGAGTTCAAAAATGAGTCCAACAAAAGGCTGAGGGAGCAAAGTCCAAAAAAACAGAACTACTATGCAAGATCAACCCCAGCAAATACAGAAAGAGTCAATCTGGATCACAAAATACTTACAGAGAAGAACAGAATGCAGAAAAGCTGAAACCACAGTCAATGTCAATGTCAATTTTATTTATATAGCACATTTACAACAACAGTAGCTGCCCAAGTGCTTCACAGTAAAAAAAACAATATCAAAACCATACAAAAAAAAAGCATTAAAATTCCAAATATACAAGGACACATAAGACCAGACACACAAGTTTAAAATTGTATTAAAAGCCAAAGCATAAAAATGAGTCTTAAGAACATATTTAAAAGACTCTAGAGTTGGCGCAGCTCTGATGTGCAAAGGCAATCTGTTCCAAAGTTTAGGTGCAGCCACCGAAAAAGCCTGATCACCTCAAGTTTTTAATCGAGATCTGGCACATTTAATAAAAGCTGGCTTTCTGACTTCACTGATCTGACCGGAACATAAGGAGTCAAAGCTCAGAGAGGTAATCGGGAGCCAAACCATTTAAACACTTGAACACAAGCAGCAGAATCTTAAAATCAATCCTAAATGTGACTGGGAGCCAATGGAGCGAGGCTAACACAGGGCTGATGTCCTCTCACTTCCTCACAGTGGGCCTCATGTATCAACGTTGCGTACAGCGATATTTGAGCGTATATGGGGTGTACGCCAAAACGGCTGCGTTACTTGGCATTTATCAACGTGGTCGTTGGCGTACGCTGTGCTGAAATATACACCAGGTCGAGAGGTGGCGTAAATTATACACCAAAATGAACCAGCGCTGGAATCCACATAAAATGAAGATGATCAACATGATAAACAGTGCCATTATACAAATCAATGCATATGTTACATAAATAACACTTTCCTGATTATACTACATAATAATCAATACAAATCCCGCCTTTGCGTGATTGTTGGTCTCGAGCACGATCCGTGGCTACAACGCTGACTGCAAAGAAAGCGCTGCTCACCTTTTTCTCCAGACTTCGAGCCTGGAGCCAGAGCAGCGCTGAGCTTAACTTTATGTGGTGTGATCGTTTTAGACAATGAAATTGATAATAACAACTGTAGTTTCGTCATTCCCTTAATTCACCCGTGCTGCAACCAGGTTTTGCGTCTCCATTCGGTTGTCACAATAAATAAATACAGAAAAACTTTAAAAAATAAGGAAATCTGACAGATTAGGCGTGTCTTATTAATTGAGCGAGCAAATATCCACATCAAGAATTATTGACTTGTGAAAGAGGAATACAGTGGTCCCTCGCTATAACGCGGTTCACCTGTCGTGGCCTCGGAGTCTCGTGGAGTATTTAGTCCAATTTTGCATGCCTTTTTTTTTACAGTGTTCTGTGTTCTGCGTATCTGTTTATAAGAATCTTGTTGCCCAGAAGAGAAAGAGCGCCAACAACTACTCATAACTGTGTTTGTCACTCGGAAACAGACACCTGCAGCCAGGTGTGAGTGGGAAAAGGCGCGGCGTCAGGACGCAGAGGCCCGATCTGTGAATACTGGTGAGTCCTATTAATAATTTCTTATGGGTCCGACCTCGTTCGTTGATCGTTAAAATTAATTCGTTAGTTCTAAATGCCATCATAATTATTTATAGGAAAACGGTTCTATTTTTATTTCTCAAACAAATGTTTGGGGCCTGAAAACAGTTTGGTATTATTTTCCTACTAAGGTTTGAACTTTGAGAGTGTTTACACACGAGAGAAAAGTGAGAAAATGTTCATGCCTGATTGAGAAAGTGTATAAACTGTGTAGTGAGGGGTTTTTACAGCTTTGAAACGTCTATAATAATTGTAAAAAATAACACTGACTACGTCGCGGTTTCGCGTATTACGGGCTATTTTTAGAACGCAACTCCAGCGATTAATGAGGGACCACTGTAACACTTTATTGATTATATACTACAAAACAATTGATACGACAGCCGCTTTTGACGCTCTATTGGCACGCGTCGTGATTGGTGGAGTTCTTTTTCCTTGCCGTCCTTCCCGGCTTCCATGTCGTAAATGAGGGTGTGTGAGTCTGAATATTTATGGGCATGTTTATTATAATTACGATCGTTTCCAACCGCCGCATTTATCAAGATCACGTCAGGCGTACCCCAGAAATGGGGCAGGTGTGCACTGCTTGATACATGTCACGGCGACTTTGGTGTATTTCAAGTTTACGCTGTAAATTTACGCCACAAGTGCGCAACGTTGATACATGAGGCCCAGTGAATCTACAAGCACTGAACTGAGGGAAGGTTAAGACTTAAATACAAACCAACAGGTGTGTCTAATTAGGGGAAGGGGGAGGAGCAAAATCATATAGGCCCTGAAGAAATGGAGGACAAGTGTTTGATAGGTCAAAGGTCACATGACAACTAGGGTTGAGCCGGATACTCGTCTGAAATGAGTATCCGGTACAGATAAAGCATTTTTGATGAGTAATGAGCATGATACGAGTAACACTCATCAATATCTGTGCTCGTGCTGAAGGAAAATCCTCATTGGCTAACTGACTGTCTTCACGCTCTGATTGGCCAGTCACACCATTGCCCGCCCCTCCCTACAACAGACATGTCTCTCTGCAGCCTCTCCCACACACACGACATGAACTAATCTCTCTCTCTGTGCTTGGCTTGACTCTACCTCACATTGCTCACTCAGTACTCGCTAAGTTTCTTCAGCTCGCCTCTTTTTCAGTTTGTATGATACTTAAAGTTACTTGGTGAACTTGTTTCATATCGTACATGGTGCATTTGACAAGACAGAGCTGAAAACGGCTCGTGTTGTGTTAGTCACGGCCTCCACGCCAGTCTTTTTTTTTTTTGTTGTTATTATTTTTAACTGTTTGCTTGCTCTTAGTTTGGCTGGTGATATAAAGTCAGTTGGAAAAACTTTTCTCCTACTGAACGCAGTGCTTGTGTGAAGAATACAAGAACAAGGCTGACATATTATTTCCCTGTTTGCCATCACTGGATGTTTGCATGAATTACAAAGTTCACACAGATCATTAAAAAATAAACAGTCTTACAGACCACTTACACACATACACACATATAGCGTGAACATACAACGTAGCCTATATTAATATTTTATTGAATATGGCTGCTATGCCGTATCTGACACTTTCTCACTGCAGTTAATAAAAATAAATTGGTCAGTCAAACAACCTCTCTCTCTCCCCCTCACAGTCACTCAGTCTCACACACACACGCACACACACACAACACATCAACATAACACACACCAACACACACACACACCACACACACACACACACACACACACACACACACACACACACACACACACACACACACACACACACCTTAATCATATTGTTTAACTTTGTGTGGAAAAATCCCAAGAATGTTAGGTAGTAAAAATTAATAAATAATTAAAAAAAAATACACAGTTGATCATAAAAGTAAAAAAAGAAATTGTGTTGAGTATGACTCTTGGTCATGAATACTTAGTAGTTCATACTTTCCTGCTACATTGAATATCAATTATGAGGCTGTGCTGTTATTCTACATTTTCGTTCTGTTCTCCACTCATTCAGCTTGGGACTCCGACGAGGGCGGGCGCATCTCCTCCACTCTCCCTTATCTCTGTTCTCTGCTTTAACCTTCAAGTCCCTACTTCACCAGACTGTGAATTCCTCAAATTATATTGGATACTGGATCTATTGAACTACTATTGGATTAACCATGGAATTGATCAGCTGGTCTCTGAATGCTATTGACACCATTTTTTCTACAAGAAGGTCAGGACCAGGGGATCCTACCTGCCCAGATGGAACATATCCTGCGGGCTATGTTCTCGACTCCTGGAGTTCCTGGCGTGTAGCATGCTTGGCACCTTTCTCTGTTGAGGACGTTGAGGATTTATTCATTTTTGGTCTCATGGTAGCAGGGCTGGTACTTTTTGGCTTATGTGCTGCCCTGATCTACTGGAAAATTGGCAAGACGGCGGCATCAAGAACCACGGCCCCTCGCTTGTCCGTCATGATTAACAAGGTTGGCAAGGCAGTGCATTCTCAGACTGCGATGACTCTTGAATTCAGATGCAAATTGGATGACATCTTGCAGCAGATGCGCGCCTTGCAGTTGAAGTTGAAGATTTCAGAGGCCGGTGAATATTCTTAATTCATAATTGGGATTTGGTTGTTCAAGTGGGAATTGTTAAAAGTGTTTTTCACTGCTCAAACCACAACACGGCAGGCTTATCAAGCCTGAAGATCAAATTGCCCAACTGTTTTCCCTCCAGAGGAATTTCTTCGGCCTGGGGATCATTTGGCTGTTTCTTATCTCAACTCACAAAGACAATAAACTGGTTTTCACAGGACTGAAGCATGCTCCATTCCCTCTCCCCACCCCCCTCCTATCCCCCATCAACACTCCCCACTCTGGCATCTGCTCACGTCACTCCTTTCTCCTTCTGCGGGGGCGGTGCAGTTTTAGCTGCAGCCCCCGTTCTTCCCCCCAAGCTGATGGCGGCACATGTCAGAGTTGCTGCGTGGCCTTCACCCACTTGCTTCAATTCGGATAATGGACTTCTTCAAACTTAGTGCACATAAAAATGTCAAATGTGTATGTGCTGTCTTTAATTCTGATGTGTGCCATTATTACGGTAAACAAGTAATAATTGTGGACTAATTGCTGTCTGAGGTAACTGGAGTGTAAACATAATTTCTCCACTGTGAGATCAATAAAGTATATCTTATCTCATCTCATGTTCTGAGTTTATAAAAAAACTTTTTCTGTAAATAGTTCCTTTACTAATGTGATCAAAAACACTGAATCTCAATTCTGAGGCTGTTCTGTAAATATTAATTCATACACTTAAGAATATTCATGTTCTGAGTTTATAAAAAAAACTTGTTCTGTTCTCTTACATTTGTGATCAAAAACATTGATTTGAATCTCAATTTTGAGGCTGTTCTGTAAATACTTTTCAAAGAAATAATAAATATAGAAACTTCTGATCAATCCATATCAATTTCAGACTTAAAATAATGCACTGATTTTAGTCCCACCCATTTTGGGGTAAACCACGCCCACTTCTGGTCTATGCCCCGCCCACTACAAGTACAGATACAGATACATATAATTTAGATGGTTGAACAGACACAGATACAGATAGTGGTGTACACGCTCATCCCTAGTGACAACTAACAATAAAAAGGTGAACAGAAACTACACAGACATCTGCAGGTGAGTGGAACATAAGACCGAGAGGAGTAAATAAGGGACAAAACTGAGAGAACAAACAAAATGACAGCAGGAGGTGATCAGAACATAAAGACTATAAGTCCTAAGGACTAAATCCAAAATCTAGAACTACAGCAGAAAAACAAAGTGGGACTCAAACATGAGAAGGAGTGCAACAGGAAGACAAAACAAGACAGGTGAGGATGCAGCGGTGGCATGCAGCATGTCAATCCAGGCTGCTTTTGTATTCTGAAAGAAGAAAAAAACAAACAAATGAAGTATGTCTAAATAAGATTGAAAAGCACAAAGCAGTAGTAAATACTAGGCATGGTATGACTAGTCGTAATAGTCGCTAACATCCAAGTTTTTGTTGACTAGATAAAAGCCATTTATTAAGTTCATTTAATCCTTAAATGAATAGACCTGAATGTGCAGTTTTAGTTTATTGGGGTAGGGGGTGGTCTGCGGGAGGGAGGGTGAGTCAGAAACCAATCAGTATCTTATGTATCTTATCATTCACCTCATGCAATGCAACACACCTCCTTTGCATTGAGTTGATCAGCAGCCAGACGTCATTGAATGTAAGCATTTGCCCACTCAAGTCGATTATGACGACGAACTGCGGTCAGGTCGAGACACTGATGAGGACGACAAGGATGACAAGGTTTCTGACAGTTGTGCAGGATTTTTTTGGTTCTGCAAACCGATTGTTGCAGCAGTTTTCCGGGTGGTTGGTCTCAGATGATCATGGAGGTGAACATGTTGGATGTGGAGGTCCAGGGCTGGTGTGGTTACATGTGGTCTGCGGTTGTAAAGCTGGTCGGATGTACTGCCAAATACTCTGAAATGCTGAAACACCTTTGAAGACAGCTTATGGTACAGAAATGAACATTCAATTCATGGGCAGCAACTCTGGTGGACATTCCAGTCAGCAGGCCAATTGCACGCTCCTTCAGAACTTGCAACATCTGTGGCATTGTGCTGCATGATAAAACTGAACATTTTAGAGTGGCCTTAAGGCACACCTGTCTAATCAGCATCTTGATATGCCACTCCTGAGAGGTGGGATGGATTATCTTGGCAAAGAAGAAGTGCTCATAAACACAGATTTACATATTTTTGAATAATATTTGAGAGAAATGGGTCTTTTGTGTGTATAGAAAATGTTTTAGACTTTTGAGTTCAGCTCATGAAAATTGGGAGCAAAAAACAAAGTGTTGCATTTATATTTTTGTTCAGAGTAGTTTTTGAAGTGCATTTCTTATGTTGTGCTGGTTGCAGTTTCTCCAATCTTTCCAGGAGGCATGCACAATTTTCCCCCAGAAATCTTACCTATTGGAAGACTGAATCAGCTGCTAATCATGAATTATCTGCAAACTGTATATTGTATATATATATCAGTTTAAGTGGATTTTAGTTTATGCATCAATTACTGCAGTAAATCTTCATTGCAAACACTAACACTGCAAAAATTATTTTTTGGGGGGTGGGTGGGGGTGGAGGGGTCACTACAGCCAGTGAGGTGGTGAGGTGAGCCCCGAGCAGCTCTCGCTTCTGGTGTCAAGTGCCCGGTCCCGCTGGGAATGACCCACTCTGGGGACAGGTGTGGAGTTTGACTGGAGCAGTACACCTATTAAACAGTAACGTAAGTGTCAAACTCAGGGAGGACAGAAACCTGCCTGAGTTTGACAGTTTATACAACTCAGTGCAGCTCCTGTCGGAACAGTTCGTATGAGCGCACCACAAAACATTGCGCTGACGGGCAGTGTGTGCACGACGTCGGTTGCGACGGTTTGTGCACGTGGGACACAGTGACAGTGGCCGAGTGATGTATAACCACATCGCGCAAATCGTGTTGCAACAGTTTAGTGCATGGGGAAACACAGTGCGAGCAGCAGTGCGATGTGTAACCACATCATGCAGCTGCTGTAAAAATAAAACAAATAAAAAATACATGTCACCCACGGGATTCGAACCCAAGATTTCCAAAAGCTCTGATTACCAGTCAGAGACATTGCCACTGAGCTACCATTGCTCACCTGTGAAAGGTGCAGGAAACTGCCTGATATCAGAAAAAACATGGATGTACAAAAAAATAAATAAAACCACACACCATATAAAACCATTGCATTATACTGAATCCCTCTTATCAAGCAGGCAATACAAATATCCATCTGTTCCTCTGTAGATAACCCATGGTCACAGACATACAGTCATGAAATTACATGAATGAGAAGCAGTTCACTCATCTCATCATGTCCACATCTGCTACCCCGTGTCCAGCCGACCTGCGTGCATGTCCTGCCTGACACACGTCTTGTGGACAGTGCGCTGCAGTACTGACACCACGTCATATGGAACGTAGCTCATGTGGGTGATGTGACAGTCAGCTCACCCGCTGCATTTTGTGATGTGATGGTCTATTTCAACCTGGGGGCAGGCATGCTGCAGCCCATCGCCACAGCGATATGTTTTTATTTATGTCCACGTGATGACAGCAAGCAGACACACGCACGTCACAGTGGGCAGTTCTTAGTCCATGTCCATCAAATCAAATAAAATCAATTTTATTTATATAGCGCCAAATCACAACAAACAGGTGCCCCAAGGCGCTTTATATTGTAAGGCAAAAGCCATACAATAATTACAGAAAAACCCCAACGGTCAAATGACCCCCTATGAGCAAGCACTTGGCGACAGTGGGAAGGAAAAACTCCCTTTTAACAGGAAGGAACCTCCAACAGAACCAGGCTCAGGGAGGGGCAGTCTTCTGCTGGGACTGGTTGGGGCTGAGGGGAGAGAATCAGGAAAAAGACATGATGTGGAAGAGAGCAGAGGTCAGTCTCCAATGATTAAAAGCAGAGTGGTGCATACAGAGCAAAAAGAGGTGAATAAAAAGAAACACAGGGTGCATCATGGGAAACGCCCCAGCAGTCTAAGTCTATAGCAGCATAACTAAGGGATGGTTCAGGGTCACCTGATACAACCCTAACTATAAGCTTTTTCAAAAAGGAAAGTTTTAAGCTTATTCTTAAAAGTAGAGAGGGTGTCTGTCTCCCTAATCCAAATTGGGAGCTGGTTCCACAGGAGAGGAGCCTGAAAGCTGAAGGCTCTGCCTCCCATTGTACTCTTACAAACCCTAGGAACTACAAGTAAGGCTGCAGTCTGAGAGCGAAGTGCTCTATTGGGGTGATATGGTACTATGAGGTCCCTAAGATAAGATGGAACCTGATTATTCAAAACCTTATAAGTAAGAAGAAGAATTTTAAATTCTATTCTGGAATTAACAGGGAGCCAATGAAGAGAGGCCAATATGGGTGGAATATGCTCTCTCCTTCTAGTCCCTGTCAGTACTCTAGCTGCAGCATTTTTGAATAACTGAGGCTTTTCAGGGAACTTTTAGGACAACCTGATAATAATGAATTACAGTAGTCCAGCCTAGAGGAAATAAATGCATGAATTAGTTTTTCAGCATCACTCTGAGACAAGACCTTTCTAATTTTAGAGATATTTCGCAAATGCAAAAAAGCACTCCTACATATTTGCTTAATATGCGCATTGAAGGACATATCCTGATCAAAAATGACTCCAGGATTTCTCACAGTATTACTGGAGGTCAGGGTAATGCCATCCAGAGTAAGGATTTGGTTAGACACCATGTTTCTAAGATTTGTGGGACCAAGTACAATAACTTCAGTTTTATCTGAATTTAAAAGCAGGAAATTAGAGGTCATCCATGTCTTTATGTCTGAAAGACATTCCTGCAGTTTAAATAATTGGTGTGTGTCCTACTGGCTTCATGGATAGATAATGCTGGGTACGTCTGCGTTACAAATGAAAATTTAAGCAAGTTTTCTAATAACACCGCCTAAGGGAAGCATGTATAAAGTGAATAAAATTGGTCCTAGCACAGACCCTTGTGGAACTCCATAATTAACCTTAGTCTGTGAAGAAGACTCCCCATTTACATGAACAAATTGTAATCTATTAGATAAATATGATTCAAACCACTGCAGTGCAGTTGCCTTAATACCTATGGCATGCTTCTAATCTCTGTAATAAAACTTTTATGGTCAGCAGTATCAAAAGCTGCACTGAGGTCTAACAGAGCAATGCACAGAGAGAGTCCACCTGTCTGACGCCATAAGAAGATCATTTGTAACGTTCACTAATGCTGTTTCGTACTATAATGAATTCTGAAACCTGACTGCAACTCTTCAAATAGACCATTCCTCTGCAGATGATCAGTTAGCTGTTTTACAACTACCCTTTCAAGATTTTTGAGAGAAAAGGAAGGTTGGAGATTAGCCTATAATTAGCTAAGATAGCTGGGTCAGTGATGGCTTTTAAGTAATTGGTTTAATTACTGCCACCTTAAAGCCTGTGGTACATAGCCAACTAATAAAGATAGATTGATCATATTAAGATCGAAGCATTAACTAATGGTAGGGCTTCCTGAATAATTTTTTCTCTAATAGTTAAATTTTATTTGCAAGAAAGTCATGAAGTCATTACTAGTTAAAAGTAAAGGAATACTCGGCTCAATAGAGCTCTGACTCTTTGTAGCCTGGCTAAGTGCTGAAAAGAAACCTGGGGTTGTTCTTATTTTCTTTAATTAGTGGATGAATAGTAAGATGTCCTAGCTTTACGGAGGGCTTTTTTTATAGAGCAACAGACTCTTTTTCCAGGCTAAATGAAGATCTTCTACTCAATTAGTGAGACGCCATTTCCCCTCTCCAGCTTATGGGTATCTGCTTTAAGCTGCGAGTTTGTGGGTTTATACCACGGAGTCAAGCATTTCTGATTTAAGGCTCTCTTTTTCAGAGGACCTACAGCATCCAAAGTTGTGCTCAATGAGGATGTAAAGCTATTGACGAGATAATCTATCTCACTCACAGAGTTTAGGTAGCTACTCTGCACTGTGTTGGTATATGGCATTGAAGAACATAACAAAGAAGGAATCATATCCTTAAACCTAGCTACAGCATTTTCAGAAAGACTTCTACGTAATGAAACTTATTCCCCACTGCTGGGTAGTCCATTAAAGTAAATGTAAATGTTATTAAGAAATGATCAGACAACAGGGGGTTTCAGGGAATACTGTTAAGTCTTCAATTTCTATGCCATATGTCAGAACAAGATCTAAAGTGCGTTAAAATGGTGGGTGGACTCATTTACATTTTGAGCAAAGCCAACTGAATCTAATAATAGATTAAATGCAGTGTTGAGGCTGTCATTCTCAGCATCTATGTGGATGTTAAAATCACCCACTATAATTATCTTATCTGAGCTAAGCTAAGTCAGACAAATGGGTCCGAAAATTCACAGAGAAACTCACAGTAACGACCAGGTGGACGATAGATAATAACAAACAAACTGGTTTTTGAGACTTCCAATTTGGATGGACAAGACTAAGAGTCAAGCTTTCAAATGAATTAAAGCCCTGTCTGGGTCTTTGATTAATTAACAAGCTGGAGTGGAAGATTGCTGCTAATCCTCCTCCTCGACCCGTGCTTCGAGCATTCTGACAGTTTGTCTGACTCGGGGTGTTGACTTCATTTAAACTATAACATATTCATCCTGCTGTAACCAGGTTTCTGTAAAGCAGATAAATCAATATGTTGATCAATTATTATATCATTTACTAACAGGGACTTAGAAGAGAGAGACCTAATGTTTAATAGACACATTTAACTGTTTTAGGTCTGTGGTGCAGTTGAGGTGCTATATTATTTTTTCTTTTTGAATTTTTATGCTTAAATAGATTTTTACTGGTTATTGGTGGTCTAGGAGCAGGCACCGTCCATCCAAACACAGTATGTGTTGTCCAGCTGGGATGTCCAGAACAACAGATCTCCACAGCGGGTTCTGTTGCCGGCCACACCTCCTTGTCAATTCAGCGCACAGACCAAAGCCACATTCGTGGGCACTTAGACAAATTTCACTGCCAGCACGACAGTGATTGTCAGCTGACTGTTGTTGTGTTAATAGTGTGAATTGCCACAGATTTTCTAAGTGCCACACGAGTGGAGTTTGATGTTCGTGCGTGTCACCTGGAATTTGACCGACACCTGCCGCGAGAGGGTTTGAGAGGATACCAGAAACAACCATTTAGCCTTCTTGGACTGTGATGTTACGATTGGAGAGAACAGGCAGCTCCAGACAGGGGTTTACAGAAAACCCACTACTAGAAAGCCCAATATCTGCTCTTTGGCTCAAACCACCCCCTTGAACACAAGCTCGGGGTGATCAGGACTCTTCAACACAGAACCCTACAGGTGCCCACAACTGCAGAGGGAAGGGCTAAAGAACAACAATTTGTCCGGAAAGCCCTCGCAGTATGTGGGTACCCACGATGGTCCCAGAGAACAAAGAGACCAGATAGACAGGAGTGGGAGACAAGAAGAAGAGTGTCTCTCCCTTATTTAGCAGGAGTAGGGGAAAAACTACAGAGGATCTTCAGACAGCAAAAAATCCCAGTTTACTTTAAACTGGTTAACACCTTGAGACAGAAATTAGTTCACCCTAAGGAACCTAGTTACAAACAGAGCAATGTAGTGCATTCCATCAGATGTCAGGAAAACTGTAACGAACACTAAATAGGTGAGACTAAGCAACCTTTACACAAAAGGCTATACCAGCACCACAGAGAGGGCACCAGTGGACCTCAGTCTGCAGTTCATCTCCACCTTAAAGACACTAACCACATGTTTGAGGACATGGAAGTTAAACTCTTAGCCAGAGAGAAGAAATGGTTTGAGAGAGGCGTCAAGGAGGCATTCTATGTTAAACAGTTGAAACCCAGCCTTAAGGGAGGGGGTCTGAGACACGCTTTGTCCCCTGTTTACAATGGGGTACTCAGGTCAAAGCAGTTTCAGTCTTTTGTTCATGGTAATGAGTCATTCACGTCATCAGGAGAGTCATCAAGGGAGCCATCAGGAGAGGCATCCGTCCCATCATTAGGAGGGACAGCTGCCCTGTCATTAGGAGGGTGCTAACTAGGCACAATAGGTGCTAATTAGAGCTATTGTTTAGTCACTAGCCTATAGCAGTCTGCCTCTTGGTAGGAGGGGTCTGGTCATATTTAAAACTCCAGCTTTTTTGGCTTCTGTTTATTCTGTAATTCTAAAACCTGACTGAAACTCTTCAAATAGACCATTCCTATGCAGATGATCAGATGATCCCAAATAAGCATTTGGGAACTGAGGACACTCATAATTAGGTATAAAAGGAGCTTCCCCAAAAGTCTCAGCTGTTCACAAACAAAGATGCGGTGAGGATCACAACTTTGTGAAAACTGCATGAAAAAATAGTCCAACAGTTTAAGAACAATGTTTCTCAACGTTCAATTGCAAGGAATTTAGGGATTCCATCATCTACAGTCCATAATATAATCAGAAGATTCAGAGAATTTGGAGAACGTTCTACACGTAAGCGGTAAGGATGTTAACCAACATTGAATGCCCCTGACGTCCGATCTCTCAGGCAGCATTGCATTAAAATCCGACATCATTGTGTAAAGGATCTTACCGCGTGGGCTCAGGAACACTTCAGAAAAACCATTGTCAGTTAGCACAGTTCATCACTACATCTACAAGTGCAAGTTAAAACTCTACCATGCAAAGCGAAAGCCATACATCAAGAACATCCAGGGCCTGGAAGTGGAAAAGTGTGCTGTGGTCTGATGAGTCCACATTTCAAATTGTTTTTGGAAATCATGGACGTCATGTCCTCTGGACAAAAGAGGAAAAAGATCATCCAGATTATTACCAGCGCAAAGTTCAAAAACCAGCATCTGTGATCCCGTCACACATCTGTGATCTGTAATCTGTGCCCTGTCACACATAGTAAGAATGTGCAGGAACCAGGCCGAAACAGCAAATATTGCCATAATCGGATGCAGTCAGGAGGGAAAGAGGTGTGGTCAGCAGTGTCAGAATGCAGCCAGAGAACACAAGAGTACAGGATACACAAGAAAGTAGTCCAAAAAACACAGCAGTAAAAATCATCAGGCTAATGCATGGTCGTTCAAACTGGCAGGAGGTCAGGTACACAATGAGGCAGGCAGGACTATGGGACATGAAAAACAGAGCTGGAGAGAAGGCACAAGGCGTATCAATCTGGCAAGGAACTACTGAACTTTATATAACCCAGGTGATGACCAGCAAATCAAGAACAGGTGTGTGTGTCAAAAGCACCAGAACAAGGGCGCAAGTGCATGGCCAGAGAGAGAGAGAGACCCACCACCTTGAACCCAGGGACAGACAAGAGAGACAGAGGCAGACGGACTCAAGCAGAAAAACCCAGCAAGAGAATGAATACACAGAAAAGCAATGAACCAAAAACAAATAACAAAACAGACCTGTTGTGTGGCTGGGGGTGCCTGGCTGTCTTCTGTTTCTGTCTGTTTCTTCCAGGTAGCACACGTTTAGGACTGAGTGGCTATGTGGATGAGTTATCAGGACCTCACCCTGATCACCTGAGGCTGATCATGTGCAGCTCGTCAGGACTCACAGCTGTGGTGCATCTACATGGATTGGAGCATGGTGGCATTTAAGTCTGGAGTACACAGTGTGTATTTGCCAGAGACTCGACCTTGTGACCAGATGGGTGAGATCGTCGTCTTGAGAGCCATCTCATCATCATGGATGCAGAGAACGTCCAGGTTTGATGCTATGGTCTGTGAAAGAGGAGGGGGTGAGGTCTCACACTCGTCAGCACACCTCCTGAGGTACGTTAGGTTTTGTGACTAACATGAGTACAGTCAGTAAATGTGGTGTCCCTCACACCTTATTATATTGAGCTGTTATGTTAGTCGTTTAATCAGCTTCCACTGCAGTTGAGAATGTGAACTGGGTGTTCCATGCCTGCAGGGTGGGAAGCTGATTAGTGATTAAGCCAGGAAGTGTTTGCTGTTTATGTACACCTTTGAGTGGTCTCTCTGTGTGTGGAGTGTGGACTCACATGATGGTTTCTTCTTTCACAGACTCGGTTTGTCGCGGCCACCTGGGGGGTGTCGGCGGGGTCCTTGGGTCCGAACTATTTCTGGCTCCGGACCGTTTGTGCTGCCTGGAGCGCACCGTATTACCAACTCACCAGACCGCGCACTTATTTGTTGTATTTATCACATCACTGTTATGTTATTAAATTCAGTTATCCTTTGTACAGTGCTCTGCTCATTTCATACTGGGTCCTTCAAACGCTGGTCGGTTCTCCGTCCTGTGTCCGACACATAACAAGACCAAAAAAAAAAAACAGAAAACCAGACAAAAGTTCAAACCCTGCCCACGGTAAAACTGATTTCACTCTATTATAGAGTGTATTTAAGTCAATTTGGACTGAGACCAAATGTGAAAAAAAAATTTACTGTGTGAGACCAGAGCCATTGAGGGACAAGAAGCAGATGGAGGAATCAGGCAGAGAGCCAGGTGGAGGCCTTACTACTGGCACAAACAGTGCAAGCCTTAAATGTATAGAGCCACTAAGCATTTTAAGATTTAAGGCATGAAAAGAATTTTCACTGGCACCACTATAATTTTATTTAATGATCTTTAATTAGATCTTTAATATGACATTACCAATGTGATCAAAATTCATATTGTCTACAAAAAAATTCTAAAAAAATTCCCCTGAAGGGAAAATTTTCCAAAGGACAGACGACCTTCAACTGTTTATCGCAGTGAGACAGACAGTGGCATCATAGATCACATGGGGGCTTCCCCCGACTTGCACAAAGCATTATGGGTAGCACATGGTGGCAGCCAATCAGTGTAGAGAGGTACGGTGATATCACTGATTGGTCTCTCTCTGGCTCCTAATCCAACATGGTGGAAATTGTTGAAAACTGCGGCGTTTCTGTGAAAATCAAAGATGTTTCTCATATATTATTTAAAATAAAAAAAACATTTTTTTGTAACCAGATAACATCTCTGGAGTGATTTACAAGACATTCCATGAACATCAGCGTTATGCATCACATCAAAGTAACTTCTGGTCTTTTCAAAAACTCATGTATGTTCACAAAAATGTCTTCCTCCAGACAGGGTTAAAAAGAAAAGAAAATATTCCTTAAGGAATTCTCTTCAGATAAATATGTTCTCTTCATAAAAAAGGGCTGTGATTTTACAAGACGTTTGTAAAATAAACAGACATTGTAATGCTTGGATTTAGGAGAAACTCAATTTTGTCAGTTTAGTGAAATGTGGGTGGCCCTCTAGGTTTAACATAAGTTCAGATGTTCCAGGACAAGGTGGGCCACCAGAAAGATCTTTTCTTGAATTTTTTAGTCCTATGGCTGCCAGGAAGGCAAGTGAGGCTAAAGGAGTGGCCCCACTTAAGGACAACAATCAACAAGGAAGGCTATCAGGGGGTACCTCTACCCCTAAAGTGTCTCCTTGACCTCTTGCTTGACTCACTTGACTGCACCCAGGATGCAAGTGAGAGGGATGATGGTGACTCCTCCTGGAGCATGTCATCAGGGCAGAACTGTCTGGATAAGCCATCTTCCTAAAGATGTTCAGTCTGTATGCATCTTGCCTGATGAGAGTACAAATGTTGAGCAGTTTTGAGATACTGGAGATTTTATGGTCTGTAAGGACCAAGAAAAAGTGCTTAGTCCCCTCTAACCAGTGCTTCCACTGTTCTATATCCAACCAGCTCACAGTCACGACATTATAATTTTGTTCCCCTCAGGGACAACCTTTTCGAGTAGTAAACATAAAGATGGACCTTGTTGTCATTGGTGGAGATCTGTGACAGCACTGCTCAAACCCCGACCTCGGAGCTGTGTCGATCTCGACAGTAAATGTTTCTTGCGGTCTGGCATCAGAATGGGAGTTCTTGAGATCTCTTTTGGCAGCCTGGGCCTCTGAAATCCTTCACACATAGTCCGAAGTTTGGTCGATTATGGCGAAACAGCGCAAACAGTTCAAAATTAGCGCACCACAAAAAATTGCGCCAACGGGCAGGCGTGCACAATCCCGGTGTGAGAGTTTGTGCACACGCCGGTGTCTTTCAAGTAGGAACACAGTGCCAGGTGCAACACATTGTGTCGCTTATATGAAATAAATAAAAAATAAAAACCAGCTCGTACCTGTGGGAGCACATTGCACCGCTTATGTGGAGGAGAAGAAAAAAAGCACAAAAAGGGAAAGAAAATAAAACATTACACAGGATTCATACCTTGCCAGCCTGACACTTTACCAAGTGATCTACCATCACTGTCCTGTAAAAAGTGCTGAAAACTCCCTCACATCAGGAAGCACATGGACGTATTTAAAGAAAAATAAAAATGACGCACCATATACAAACATCGCAGTGTATTAAATACCTCTTATCAAGCGGGCAATACAAGTATGATCCATCTGTTCCTCTGTAGATGACCCATGGTCACTGACATACAGTCATGAAATGACATGAATGAGAAGCAGTTCACTCATCTCATTCATGTGCACATCTTATGGCAAGTCTCCAGCCAGCCACGCATGTCCTGCCGACACACGTGTCTTGTGGATGGTGCGTCGCAGGACACCACATCATGTGGAACAGAGTTCACGTGGGTGACGTGACGGTCAGATCGCCTGCTCTGTGTTATGATCTGATGGTCCGTTTCAACCTGGGGGCAACCTGTCCATGTATGCGCACTTGCTTACTGCAGTCCCTCGCCACAGTGATATGTTTTTCTTTATGTCCACTTGATGATAGCAAACAGACACATGTGCATCACATTGGTCAGTTGTTAGTCCATGTCCGTCCAAACACAGTACTGTCCAGCTGGGATGTCCAGAATGACAGATCCCCACAGCTGCTTCTGTCATAGCCACACCTCCTGTCAGTTTTTAGCTCACACACCAAAGCCACATTCGTGTGGCACTTTGACAAATTTCACTGCCAACATGACAATGGTTGTCTGCAGTCTGTCGTCGTGCCAAGAGTGAGACTGGCCACACATTTTCTAAGGGCCATGCAAGTGGTGTTAGATGTTTGTGCGTGTCAGTTGGAATTTGGCCAACACCTGCTGCGAGAGGGTTTGATGGGCTCGCACAGCACACACTCTGTCTTTAAGCCACTGGTGTGTGCAAATAGTCATAGCAACAGGTGTATGAGGTGTTAGAGGCAGCTACGACATTAGATGGTTTTCATACGATTCTTGCTTTGTGCGCACTTAATGCGCAGTTCAACCAAAGTCGCACTATGTGTGAAGGGGCCCTAAGAGATGTTAATTTGTGTAGAGGGGCAGCCATTGAACTATAATGTGTAAAAGTTACAAAAGCCAAGAAACTTTGCCATTGCTTACACTCAACCACCACTCCCACCTTGGCTGGATCCATTGCCACCCCGCCAGGAGAGATGACATAGCCTAGGAAAGATACAGTTGTTTGTTGAAGGTTACATTTCTGTGCTCTGACCATAACTTCTCCAAAGGCCAAGAAAAAAACCCACTTCATCTGTTTGAACTGCATATCCACGGACTTAAAAAAAAAAGTCAGAATATCATTAGGGCAAACAAAGACATAGTTGTTAAGCATGTTGTAGAGGATGTTATTCATCAAAGCCTGGAACACTGCAGGTGCACTGGACAGGCCAAAGGACATTACCAGTGATTTGTAGTGGCCACTGGAAGTGTTAAAACCATCTTCTATTTATCTCCTTTGCAAATCTGGACAAGATGGTAGGTACTCCATGGGTCCAGGTGATGAATGTAGAGGCCCCATGCAACAGTTCAAAAGCTGGTGAGGTCAATGGCAAAGGATCATGATTCTTTGCAGTCACATTATTTAGTCACTACAATGTCTGAAAGAACTGGCTTTCTTACTTACAAAGAAGAAACCCACCCCTGCCACAGAAAAGGAGGGGTGGATAATAGGCTTTCAGGTTTTCTTAGTTGTAGGTCTCCATGACTTACTGCTCAGGGGCAGAAAGGAAGTGTTGTCGTCCTCTAGGAGGAAAAGTGCCAGGGAAAGGCCAATCACATAGTTGTAGGACTGATGCTGGGAAGATATGTGGCCCTACTCTTGCTTAACACCTCTTGTAGGTCATGATAGACTTTAGGGACTCTGTTTAGATCTTTGGGTTTTACTGTTGGTTCTCGCAAATCATCCTGCAGAACAGAACTTAAACAGAAAGTCCAGAACCTGGTGGACCAGTTAGTAATGGTGCCTGAGCAAAAGCCAAATTGTGGATTATGTTTACGTAGCCAGGGATGACTCAGATTTACAGGTTAAAAAAGAATCAACTACAAAAAAAAAAAAAAAAAAAAAACGGATTACAAGAAATCTGAAGAGGCATACAGTCTGGTTATTGACACCGCAGCACTAACCGCGAACACAGTTTTATTCCACACTTTCGGCAGAGGAATAATAATTTTCTCCTGGCCACAAAAAAGGAAAGTACTGTATAAAATCTGTGGTTAGATCCATGTTTTGAAGACCGTTCATACGCTGTGCTGCTTGCACTATAAGAAAAACTTCTCACTTTCCTCCTCAAAATAATATCTTTGGAAAATCTATCCACCTAATGCCCCGTTTACACATAGACGATTTTGTCGGCGGGTAGTACGTAGACCGAATTTCACGGTAGTTCCGGCTGTTTTTGCGGTGGAAAGGGGCGGAGCATTTCGCCGGCGTTTTGGCCGCCGTACTATCGGCAAATACGCGGATGAAACGCCGCTAAATCCGCCGAATAAAGCGGCGTTTTGACGCCGTAGCATCTGGCACACTTCAGGCAACGGGGGTTAATACCCAGTTCTATCCTTTACAATCGCAGGTTAAGACGCGCGTGAGAATGGCGGTGTTCTGCTGCCGCCAATAATGCCCTGTGTACTGATGGTTAATATCCAGGTTTTTATCCAGGCAAATCCTGTGTTACACCAGCATCATTTGCATATAGGCACCGCCCACAGAGTATAATAGGCTGAAGCAGCAGGAATACATGCCTCTGTCACTGCAGGGGGGGGGAGATCATCCTCAGCCTTTTCTTCTCCTTCCTTTCCCCCTCCTCAACGTGTTGCTCCGTCTCCACCACAGGCCTCCCCTCTGCTTCTGAACCAGACCTCTTGGTTTCCTTCTTCTTGGCCGTGCCGATGCCAACTTTCTTTTAGGAGGCATACTGGAGCTTCTCTGCAAAAATATCTGGAGCTGGCTGCGAGTGAGAGGCCTGCATGCAGCGCGCTAGCATTTTTATACTGACCGCCGCCCATCGGCCGTTTGGAACACGGTGGCATTTCGAACGGCGTACTGTCCGCTAGCGCCTCCGTTTTGTCTGCCTCTGTCGCCGTTTTACACGCTGTTGGTTAGGGATACAACGCCAGCTGCCAATTACGGCGGTGTAAACTGAGGCAAAACAGGAAGGGGCAGGATGAAACGGCGATTAAAAGTATCAAACGCTGTTGTTCGTGTTGTCTCCATCGTCACGCGAATTTTCCGCTCCCGGAATTATATGACATGTTGAATCATTTTTTCGACGATTCCCGGTAAAGCCGGAACTAAGCTACGCCCCCTAGCAACAGCGTTAACAACGGCGTTTCATCCTTAAGACGGCCAAAAACTCTTCCGGGACACTTCCGGGAGCTCTTACCGTCTATGTGTAAACGGGGCTTAATAAGCAACACAAGTCATGTGGCTACATCCTTGCAGAATACACATTTTAACATCAAAACCCCAAAAAACCCCACTGATTTCACACTCCCTCCATTCATTTCAGGGGTGTGATCCTGAGATCCTGAGATGATGTCACCAAAGTTCATGTTCCTGACAGCTTGAGGTTTCTGAGCATTTATCACAGGCAGGTGAAATCATGCTAATTTCCCCGACATTTTTTTTTATATATATATATTTATCTTATTTGACATTTTATTTCCTAGTAATACACAATTTAAGCACCCACTGTCTTCAGTATAATAAGCAGTTTTTAAAACAGCACAGTCAGCGGGAAGAGAAAACTGAAAACTATAAGAATTCCAAATCTAAATTTTCTGAAAACAACAGTATTAGATGCTTTAGGTAGAATGCGTTGTAGTAGGCAAACAAATGTGAAAGCCATGAATTCCAAAAATACACAAAGTGATGGTATCCAAAAATCTGAGACAGATTCAGGGATGAAACATTTATGAAGAGGAACAAGGATATTGATGATGACTGGAAGCCTGGCCCACGGGATGACCACGCGTCCAAGAATGTAAACAAAACAGAAACATGCTGACAGGATGATTAGAGGAAAAGATAAAGAGAAACACTGCAGTCACCGGAAATCTGAGACAAGGAGAAAAGACAAGGCACAGATTGATGAGTGGTGATGTGTAACTGATTAACAGGACATGATGCCTCGTGTAAGGTAGCAAGAGTAACCAGCTGGAGGTTTATTATGTCACAGCAGTGTTACTTATAGATCTCAACACACTCTGCCAGGTGTACTAACTGGTGATTGGTACCACTGTGAGCATTAATGTAAAAGCTAAAGGTAGCCTGCACGAGTCAATTACATGTCGCAGGTCAGAGGACCTCTGCTCTTTGTACTTGTGGGTGCAATTTAAATCCACCAGTTATCCTCTCAGAAGTGGAATGTCCCCTGATGAGCACAGTGACTAACACTGACTTTTCTCATTCTGGATGAAGCCAGCTTTTTCAGTGAGCATTTATCAGCATTTATTGAAACACACTGCCTCACTTTTATGCACATTCCCAAATCAAAAAAAGCTGGGATGGACTGAAAAATATAATTTTAAAAAGTGAACAGCACAGTAATCCTTACATTTAGTTTGACTTGTTTTTCATTGCAGAAAGTATGGATCAAAGATATTTCATGTTTTGTGTCATTAACGTAATTTCATTTGTTAATACACATCCGTTTCTGCATTTCAGACCTGCAACACATTCCACAAAAAAAGGAACGCTAAAGCATTTACCACGTTATAATGTTGCCATTCCTTCTCACAAAACTTTAACAAGATTTCATCATTGAAGATACCAAGTGATGAAACATTTCAAGTGTTATTTTGCACAATTATTCCTGTAAACACATGCGTGAATGGGTGAATGTGACATTAATGTAAAGTACTTTGAGCTTCCGATATAGAGGGGAAAGCGTAGTGTAAATGGAGTCCATTTACCATACTGTTCTTGGTTTGTTATAATGTTTTTGTTTCATAACCTTCATATATTGTTTAACTTCACCAGTCTTCTTGACAGCTGCCTTGGAACAACCAACACTGTTTGTGACAGCATATATTGGATTACCTTCTTGGGGTTGTTTTATAATCATTTCCATTGTTTCAGCTGACAACACTTTTGTTGGTGCCATATTTCCTTTCAATTAGCCAGGTGCAATAGCTCGATAAGGTAGGTAAGCACCTTTTTTGACTGCACAATAATTTGCATTTTGAGACTTGTAGAAGTATTTCTTATAAAAATGCAAACTACAAGATGATTTTATATATATATATATATATATACTTTGTGACTTTGTGGTACTTTGTGACTGCAGCGCTTTACTGGCCTCTACTGGTGGTTGGCTCTCACTGCGGTATTGTATCACTTCCTGTTCCGGAGCACAGCGGTGTTTTGCTGTATCTGTTAGCTGTTTAATCTGCATAGTTAGATTGATCTAGATAACTAGATAATGATTTGTTTCACAGTGTAATCTTCTCATGCCTTAACTAAAGCACTCCCTCTGCTGAATCACCTCTAAAGTATTTACACATTATTCACTTTGCGTGTTTTTAGGAATCCGCTAGCTTAGCGCAGCTACTAGCTCTTAGCCGGTTTAGCATGGCGGCTTCTCCTGTCTCTCCCGCACTTTTCTGCTCTGGGTGTGAAATGTTTAGTTATTCCTTGACCTCCTTTAGCAGTAATGGTACTTGTAATAAGTGTAGCTTATTCATAGCTTTGGAGGCCAGGCTGGGTGAATTGGAGACTTGGCTCTGCACCTTGGAAAATCCTACAGCTAGCCAGCCCCTGTAGTTGGTGCGGACCAAGGTAGCTTAGCCGCCGTTAGCTGGCCCCCAGCAGATCCCGAGCAGCAGGGAAAGCAGGCTGGCTGGGTGACTGTAAGGAGGAAGCGTAGTCCTAAACACAAGCCCCCTGTACACCACCAACCCGTTCACATCTCAACCGTTTTTCCCCACCCGCCGAGGAGCACCTCTGGATACTGGCGACTCTGTTTTGAGAAATGTGAAGTTAGAGACACCAGCAACCATAGTCAATAGTCTTCCGGGGGCCAGAGCAGGCGACATTGAAGGAAATTTGAAACTGCTGGCTAAGGCTAAGCGTAAATTCGGTAAGATTGTAATTCACGTCAGCAGTAATGACACCCGGTTACGCCAATCGGAGGTCACTAAAATTAACATTGAATCGTGTGTAACTTTGCAAAAACAATGTTGGACTCTGTAGTTTTCTCTGGGCCCCTCCCCAATCGGACCGGGAGTGACGGCATCCATCCCACTTTGGATGGAGCAACTCTTATTTCTAGAAATCTGGCCAATTGTATTAAACCCTCCAAACCGTGACTACCCAGGGTTGGGACCAGGAAGCAGAGTTGTAGTCTTACACACCTCTCTGCAGCTTCTCTCCCCCTGCCATTCCCCCAATACCCCATCCCCGTAGAGACAGCGCCTGCTCCCAGACCTCCAACAACCAGTAAAAATCTATTTAAGCATAAAAAAGAAAAAATAATATAGCACCTTCAACTGCACCACAGACTAAAACAGTTAAATGTGGTCTATTAAACATTAGGTCTCTCTCTTCTAAGTCCCTGTTAGTAAATGATATAATAATTGATCAACATATTGATTTATTCTGCCTTACAGAAACCTGGTTACAGCAGGATGAATATGTTAGTTTAAATGAGTCAACACCCCCGAGTCAAACTAACTGTCAGAATGCTCATAGCACGGGCAGAGGGGCAGGATTAGCAGCAATCTTCCACTCCAGCTTATTAATTAATCAAAAACCCAGACAGAGCTTTAATTCATTTGAAAGCTTGACTCTTAGTCTTGTCCATCCAAATTGGAAGTCCCAAAAACCAGTTTTATTTGTTGTTATCTATCGTCCACCTGGTCGTTACTGTGAGTTTCTCTGTGAATTTTCAGACCTTTTGTCTGACTTAGTGCTTAGCTCAGATAAAATAATTATAGTGGGCAATTTTAACATCCACATAGATGCTGAGAATGACAGTCTCAACAGTGCATTTAATCTATTATTAGACTCGATTGGCTTTGCTGAAAATGTAAATGAGTCCACCCACCACTTTAATCATACTTTAGATCTTGTTTTGACTTATGGTATGGAAATTGAAGACTTAACAGTATTCCCTGAAAACCCCCCTCTGATCATTTCATAATAACATTTACATTTACTTTAATGGACTACCCAGCAGTGGGGAATAAGTTTCATTACAGTAGAAGTCTTTCAGAAAGTGCTGTAACTAGGTTTAAGGATATGATTCCTTCTTTGTTATGTTCTCCAATGCCATATACCAACACAGTGCAGAGTAGCTACCTAAACTCTGTGAGTGAGATAGATTATCTCGTCAGTAGTTTTACATCCTCAATGAGCACAACTTTGGATGCTGTAACTCCTCTGAAAAAGAGAGCCTTAAATCAGAAGTGCCTGACTCCGTGGTATAACTCACAAACTCGCAGCTTAAAGCAGATAACCCGTAAGTTGGAGAGGAAATGGCGTCTCACTAATTTAGAAGATCTTCACTTAGCCTGGAAAAAGAGTCTGTTGCTCTATAAAAAGCCCTCCGTAAAGCTAGGACATCTTACTACTCATCACTAATTGAAGAAAAAAGAACAACCCCAGGTTTCTTTTAGCACTGTAGCCAGGCTGACAAAGAGTCAGAGCTCTTGAGCCGAGTATTCCTTTAACTTGAACTAGTAATACTTCATGACTTTCTTTGCTAATAAAATTTTAACTATTAGAGAGAAAATTACTCATAACCATCCCAAAGACATATCGTTATCTTTGGCTGCTTTCAGTAATGCTGGTATTTGGTTAGACTCTTTCTCTCCGATTGTTCTGTCTGAGTTATTTTCATTAGTCACTTCCTCCAAACCATCAACATGTCTATTAGACCCCATTCCTACCAGGCTGCTCAAGGAAGCCCTACCATTAATTAATGCTTCGATCTTAAATATGATCAATCTATCTTTATTAGTTGGCTATGTATCACAGGCTTTTAAGGTGGCCGTAATTAAACCATTACTTAAAAAGCCATCACTTGACCCAGCTATCTTAGCTAATTATAGGCCAATCTCCAACCTTCCTTTTCTCTCAAAAATTCTTGAAAGGGTAGTTGTAAAACAGCTAACTGATCATCTGCAGAGGAATGGTCTATTTGAAGAGTTTCAGTCAGGTTTCAGAATTCATCATAGTACAGAAACAGCATTAGTGAAGGTTACAAATGATCTTCTTATGGCCTCAGACAGTGGACTCATCTCTGTGCTCATCCTGTTAGACCTCAGTGCTGCTTTTGATACTGTTGACCATAAAATTTTATTACAGAGATTAGAGCATGCCATAGGTATTAAAGGCACTGCGCTACGGTGGTTTGAATCATATTTATCTAATAGATTACAATTTGTTCATGTAAATGGGGAGTCTTCTTCACAGACTAAGGTTAATTATGGAGTTCCACAAGGTTCTGTGCTAGGACCAATTTATTCACTTTATTCATGCTTCCCTTAGGCAGTATTATTAGAAAGCATTGCTTAAATTTCATTGTTACGCAGATGATACCCAGCTTTATCTATCCATGAAGCGAGAGGACACACACCAATTAGTTAAACTGCAGGAATGTCTTACAGACATAAGACATGGATGACCTCTAATTTCCTGCTTTTAAATTCAGATAAAACTGAAATTATTGTACTTGGCCCCACAAATCTTAGAAACATGCATGCACCTGAAAGGGTGTAGGCGAAGTAAAAGCTTGTAAATGCCTACCTCTTTAACCACAAAATTCAAATTATACATATGTATATGAAATTATACATATACTGATGATAACTAATACTAAGTATATATTGATCCCTGAACTAAAATTTCAAAAACACAGACATGCAAGCAGCAGTGCACCAAAAAAACAAAATCAATAAACCTAATTTAACATACTATAACAAGTAATCAAATAGTTTTTTAGAGCCTTTTAAAGTCAACCAAAGTACCAAGTGATTTTATGTTATCTGGGCAATTATTCCAAATTTTAACACCTTTAACAGAAACAATGACTTTTTATGGTAGTTCAAATCTTTGATTTCTGAAATAACAATGTTCCTCATAAATTATAACTGGAATCCCTACGAGTACATCGGGACATGATACAGGGCCTGATACAGGAAAACAGCAACGATAACCTATAAATATTGGTTAACGTATTTTTATATATCTTGTATTTACTCTCAGCCTCAATTGTTCTACACTTTAAACACTTTGCTTGTACAAAAAATTTATCTTTTTTGATGCATTCAGCAGTCCCTTACTGATCCATGGTTTGTCAGTATTTCAGTTGTGTCCAACATTTAATGTCAGTGGACAATGTTTATCATACAACTTGGAGATAAATGATTCATATGATTGGTCAATGTCTTCATATGCCACACCAATCTTGCTGCGATAAATCCATTCTATGATTGACCATAGATTCCTCAGTTATTTTTCTTTTGAGATTTTGAGTGTTAATATAATCAACTAGAAAATTGTAAACAACAAAAACAGCCAAGTGATCACTAATGTCACTAATAAGTAATTCACCCATTAAATTTGCAACAATAACATTTGTTAATATTTTGTGAGTGAGCGTCGATGTGTTCATAGTAATCCTAGTTGGGTGTGTTATTGCTGGATATAATCCCATACAGAATCTAAGAATTCCTCTATATGTACAGGGTATGCTAATAAAATGTTACCACTTTTTTAATTCGTACAATTAGAGAGTGTACTGCAACAACCCACAGACCATTGAGGCCCTGAAGACCAACATCCATCAGGAAATCCAGAGAATCCCTCTTGAGAGGTGTGGTAATGTCATCACAAACATCAGTGTGCATGTTGCAGCTGTAATCCAAAGAAGAGGAGCGTGGATTGAACATGTCATCAATTACTGAACTGTGCGGAAAACAAGAGACGAAGTGGGAAACCTTTGGTATCAAATGTTAATTTGATGCTTCTGCTACAAGTCTGTAAATAAAATTTTCAAATAAGTTCTCATTTCAAAAATTTGTGTACGATCAAAAAGTGTTAATATTTTATGACCCAGCCTGTATATGGCCATGAGGATTTAGAAAATCTATGTTAAAGTCTCCACAAACAAATACAAGCTTATTGTTTTTAACTGAGTTGTACATCTCAGTCAATTTCTCCATAAAAATGTTTATATTCGGTCCAGGAACTCTGTAAATATAACTTGTAATAATTATGTTTTTTGATTTTTCACATTTAATCTCCACAGTAACACATTCCATAACACAATCCAAGGAAAATGACATTCTGAACAATTTCACAGTAATGATTAGATCTGACATAAAGAGCCACACCACCACCTCATTTATTTGCCCCATTTCTAGCAAAGAATCATAGCTGAGACAGAGAATCAAGCTGGACAGAATCAACATACTCCTCTTTTAACCACGCCTCAGTAACTGCAATAACTGAAAAATATTTTTAGCAATTTTTAAACAGTCTTGGATTTTGTCAAAAATCATAGAAAGGCTTCTGCTTTTAAAATACATAAATGAGAATGTCTAACTGACTCATGTTCCTGATGCTTAGACCTCTGGCATTTTCAGGTGCATCCTTTAGTTTGATAAAAACCTTGCAATTTGTGACCCAGAATGAATGAATGATCCAGACTGAACCTGTTTTATAAGCAGCCTTGCTTTCCTGGTGATGTCTGCATTACACTAGGTACGATGCTCATTTATGTAAACATTTGTGCCTTTCAGTTTCCTTTCCTGTATAAGTAATTCAATTTTGTGCCTTGTGTTTGCAAAGCGGATGATGATAACTGGAGTGGCTGTCCTAGCCCGAGTCGGCAGAGTGTGACATACTTCGATATTTTCTTTATTAATGACAATATGTTACAATGAAGGAATGCAGACACCTGTTCCTCCATAGTTTCCTCATTGCCACTGTCCTGGATACCCCGTTATTGCACTGGACACAGTGAAAGTGAGTACTTAAGTGGGATGTTAACCATGTGAGATAATTTCCAGCAATCCCAGCATGGTTCTCTAGCCTGTCCAGTAGTATATAAAATAATCTATGAAGAGAAGTGAGATGTCAAACACAGGACTGAGATCGAACAGTAATAACACTGTAGTGGTGTCCGAGTTCATTGCAAGCAGAAGTTCATTTATCACTTTCATAAGCGCTGTCTCTGTGGAATGGTGCACTCTAAATGCAGACAGCAGTGGGTCATAGAGGTTATTCTCAGTAAGGTGGTCCCCAAGCTGCTGTGAAACCACTTTTTCCAGGATAAGTTCGATATCGGTCTACAATTTTTCATTAAACCAGAGTCAAGGCTAGATTTACAAGTTTTCTTCAGTATACCCAGTAGAATAGTATAAAATTTGGTAACTCTCAGCATTATATCAGAGATGGGACCCATGTCAGTAGCAGGATGTGGTGGTGGGACTAAGGCATGTTGGGATATATTTGACCTAAAATCATCTATTTTCTCAAGAGAAGTAATCGAAGAAATGTTGAGCAGTAAATGGAGACCACCTTACAGGTGGCTGTGCTTGAAGTGTAGCCTCAGTGTCAAACAAGACCTTTGAATTGTGATTGTATTTGTTTTGTAAATCAGAGTAGTAGGCCTGTTTTGTAGCCAATAATGCCTGCTAATAGTCTACTATACCATCATGCTATGCAAGCGGGAAGATCTGTAGTTCTGACTAGTTCAGTTCATATGATGATGGAGTTCCTCCTCCACCTGTTCACATCATTCTTCCAGTTTTGCAATATTCTTTGTAAAACATACATTATTTTGACATTGTCAGCCCAGAATTTAACATTTAAAGAGGACAACCTGCAGTTTGCACTTCTGTGCTAAACCGTCTTACATGGGTGTGATAAATAAATGCATACTCTTGGGTGTTTTCTTACAGTTTAGTTGAATAGTGCTTGAACAAGTAATGGCTGAATTATCTTGAGCTGTTCTTTTTTTAAAAAGCCCAGTCAAATTGATGGTGTATAAATATTCCACCTCAGCCCCTCACCACTAAAAATGGACATTAGGGGCTTCTATTTCCCTTGTACATTGATCGCCATCTGTAATTGATAAGCTGTCATGATTTTGGCAGGTCTTTAGCATGAATATTTTATCCTTGGAGAAAGGCAAGAGCAGAAAGTGGGGGATCCTGATAAAGTGAGCCTGAAAGAAAAAAACTTGTGTTGCTGGTTCCTTTGGGTGATTCAGACGAAGACTAAAAAAATCCACTTGTCAGTGATGAATTTCATCTGGAACAAGTTTGGAGTTTAATACCTGCTGTATTGGGATGTAACTTAATTAGTCTCAGATTGTCTGAATATTCTCTTTTGCCTTCAAGAGTGGAATATTGCCACATTGCATCATCACTACCTCTTCTGACATAACATAATTTGTCCTTTACTATACATGCAGATTTACGAGGGTGACTGAGAAGTTTTGAACCTGACCAAGAAAAGTAGGGTGTTGGGAAGGTGTCGTGACACGGACCCACAACAGGGGGCGCTAAGGAACGGACAATGGATAAGCCAACCAGTAACAATTTAATGTTGTTGAAACACACAACGGAATACAATGCCAATGATACACCAGGTGACGTGTGGGCAGGCTCGAAGATAGAAGACCTCTGGCGAGAGAAGAGTTGTTTCCCACACAGCTTCCACCACCAGCGGGCCTGAAGAACACCAGTCCCGAGTCCCCAGGTGGCCTCTGCCTTCGGCTGTTGACCCTGGTACTGCTGGCAGAGAACAGAGAAAATCCAGGTGAGTGTGAATCCGCACACTCAGTAGTCCACTCACAGTCAATGTTCTCCAAGGAGGAAGCACCTCCACCTCCAATCACACACTCGTGCAGCTCCTGTGTAACCACTTATCTGCTACGGAGCGTGATGCGAAGTTGTCGCGGTCACGCCCTTACTCCAGCTCCGATAAGGACACCACAGGGCAAGCGGCTGCAAGGAAGAGTTAAGTTAGCAGAGAAATTTACCACAGAGAAGATTACCTCTTGGTTGCTGATTTCTCGGCGGGGAGGTGGAGTTGTAGTCCGGCTTTTATGGTGATGTGGAAAATGAGTGACAGCTGGTGCAGATGATGAATGACAGCTGTCACTCTCCGTTGCTCCGACGCCCTCTCGTGCTTGAAGCCCGCACTCCAAGCAGGGCGCCATCTGGTGGTGGTGGGCCAGCAGTACCTCCTCTTCTGGCGGCCCACACAACATAGGGTGTGGTTCTCCACCTTTTGCATTTCTCAACATTGCACCCAGTGAATCAAAATTTCACACAGTCTTAAGAAATGTTGGTTTCTCAGAATGGAAAAGATTGATGTCACCGTGGAGGATGGGCTTCTCAGATGCTGGGATAGCAGAAAGAATGGTGTGCAGCTTCTTCATGGTCGGCATCAAGTGTTGGTGTTATGGTTGTGTGGGTTGTCAAAATTGAGCCCCAAAATGTTTGCATCAAACAAAAGGTTGATGCAAAAGCAAAGGAGATTTATTTTCCCCAAACAATATCCTACAGTACAAACAAGAGTTCAAAAATGAGTCCAACAAAAGGCTGAGGGAGCAAAGTCCAAAAAAACAGAACTACTATGCAAGATCAACCCCAGCAAATACAGAAAGAGTCAATCTGGATCACAAAATAGTTACAGAGAAGAACAGAATGCAGAAAAGCTGAAACCACAGTCAATGTCAATGTCAATTTTATTTATATAGCACATTTACAACAACAGTAGCTGCCCAAAGTGCTTCACAGTAAAAAAAACAATATCAAAAACCATACAAAAAAAAAGCATTAAAATTCCAAAATATACAAGGACACATAAGACCAGACACACACAGTTTAAATTGTATTAAAAGCCAAAGCATAAAAATGAGTCTTAAGAACATATTTAAAAGACTCTAGAGTTGGAGCAGCTCTGATGTGCAAAGGCAATCTGTTCCAAAGTTTAGGTGCAGCCACCGAAAAAGCCTGATCACCTCAAGTTTTTAATCGAGATCTGGGCACATTTAATAAAAGCTGGCTTTCTGACTTCACTGATCTGACCGGAACATAAGGAGTCAAAAGCTCAGAGAGGTAATCGGGAGCCAAACCATTTAAACACTTGAACACAAGCAGCAGAATCTTAAAATCAATCCTAAATGTGACTGGGAGCCAATGGAGCGAGGCTAACACAGGGCTGATGTCCTCTCACTTCCTCACAGTGGGCCTCATGTATCAACGTTGCGTACAGCGATATTTGAGCGTATATGGGGTGTACGCCAAAACGGCTGCGTTACTTGGCATTTATCAACGTGGTCGTTGGCGTACGCTGTGCTGAAAATATACACCAGGTCGAGAGGTGGCGTAAATTATACACCAAAATGAACCAGCGCTGGAATCCACATAAAAATGAAGATGATCAACATGATAAACAGTGCCATTATACAAATCAATGCATATGTTACATAAATAACACTTTCCTGATTATACTACATAATAATCAATACAAATCCCGCCTTTGCGTGATTGTTGGTCTCGAGCACGATCCGTGGCTACAACGCTGACTGCAAAGAAAGCGCTGCTCACCTTTTTCTCCAGACTTCGAGCCTGGAGCCAGAGCAGCGCTGAGCTTAACTTTATGTGGTGTGATCGTTTTAGACAATGAAATTGATAATAACAACTGTAGTTTCGTCATTCCCTTAATTCACCCGTGCTGCAACCAGGTTTTGTCGTCTCCATTCGGTTGTCACAATAAAATAAATACAGAAATACATTTAAAAAATAAGGAAATCTGACAGATTAGGCGTGTCTTATTAATTGAGCGAGCAAATATCCACATCAAGAATTATTGACTTGTGAAAAGAGAATACAGTGGTCCCTCGCTATAACGCGGTTCACCTGTCGTGGCCTCGGAGTCTCGTGGAGTATTTAGTCCAATTTTGCATGCCTTTTTTTTTACAGTGTTCTGTGTTCTGCGTATCTGTTTATAAGAATCTTGTTGCCCAGAAGAGAAAAGAGCGCCAACAACTACTCATAACTGTGTTTGTCACTCGGAAACAGACACCTGCAGCCAGGTGTGAGTGGGAAAAGGCGCGGCGTCAGGACGCAGAGGCCCGATCTGTGAAATACTGGTGAGTCACTATTAATAATTTCTTATGGGTCCGACCTCGTTCGTTGATCGTTAAAATTAATTCGTTAGTTCTAAATGCCATCATAATTATTTATAGGAAAACGTTCTATTTTTATTTCTCAAACAAATGTTTGGGCCTGAAAACAGTTTGGTATTATTTTCCTACTAAGGTTTGAACTTTGAGAGTGTTTACACACGAGAGAAAAGTGAGAAAATGTTCATGCCTGATTGAGAAAGTGTATAAACTGTGTAGTGAGGGGTTTTACAGCTTTGAAACGTCTATAATAATTGTAAAAAATAACACTGACTACGTCGCGGTTTCGCGTATTACGGGCTATTTTTTAGAACGCAACTCCAGCGATTAATGAGGGACCACTGTAACACTTTATTGATTATATACTACAAAACAATTGATACGACAGCCGCTTTTGACGCTCTATTGGCACGCGTCGTGATTGGTGGAGTTCTTTTTCATTGCCGTCTTCCCGGCTTCCATGTCGTAAAATGAGGGTGTGTGAGTCTGAATATTTATGGGCATGTTTATTATAATTACGATCGTTTCCAACCGCCGCATTTATCAAGATCACGTCAGGCGTACCCCAGAAATGGGCAGGTGTGCACTGCTTGATACATGTCACGGCGACTTTGGTGTATTTCAAGTTTACGCTGTAAATTTACGCCACAAGTGCGCAACGTTGATACATGAGGCCCAGTGAATCTACAAGCACTGAACTGAGGGAAGGTTAAGACTTAAATACAAACCAACAGGTGTGTCTAATTAGGGGAAGGGGGAGGAGCAAAATCATATAGGCCCTGAAGAAATGGAGGACAAGTGTTTGATAGGTCAAAGGTCACATGACAACTAGGGTTGAGCCGGATACTCGTCTGAAATGAGTATCCGGTACAGATAAAGCATTTTTGATGAGTATGAGCATGATACGAGTAAAACTCATCAATATCTGTGCTCGTGCTGAAGGAAAATCCTCATTGGCTAACTGACTGTCTTCACGCTCTGATTGGCCAGTCACACACATTGCCCGCCCCTCCCTACACAGACATGTCTCTCTGCAGCCTCTCCCACACACACAGACATGAACTAATCTCTCTCTCTGTGCTTGGCTTGACTCTACCTCACATTGCTCACTCAGTACTCGCTAAGTTTTCTTCAGCTCGCCTCTTTTTCAGTTTGTATGATACTTAAAGTTACTTGGTGAACTTGTTTCATATCGTACATGGTGCATTTGACAAGACAGAGCTGAAAACGGCTCGTGTTGTTAGTCACTGCCTCCACGCCAGTCTTTTTTTTTTTTGTTTTATTATTTTTAACTGTTTGCTTGCTCTTAGTTTGGCTGGTGATATAAAGTCAGTTGGAAAACTTTTCTCCTACTGAACGCAGTGCTTGTGTGAAGAATACAATGAACAAGGCTGACATATTATTTCCCTGTTTGCCATCACTGGATGTTTGCATGAATTACAAAGTTCACACAGATCATTAAAAAAATAAACAGTCTTACAGACCACTTACACACATACACACATATAGCTGAACATACAACGTAGCCTATATTAATATTTTTATTGAATATGGCTGCATGCAGTATCTGACACTTTCTCACTGCAGTTAATAAAAATAAATTGGTCAGTCAAACAACCTCTCTCTCTCCCCCTCACAGTCACTCAGTCTCACACACACACGCACACACACACACACACACACACACACACACACACACACACACACACACACACACACACACACACACACACACACACACACACACACACACACACACACACCTTAATCAATATTGTTTAACTTTGTGTGGAAAAAATCCCAAGAATGTTAGGTAGTAAAAATTAATAAATAATTAAAAAAAAATCACAGTTTGATCATAAAATTAAAAAAAAGAAAATTGTGTTGAGTATGACTCTTGGTCATGAATACTTAGTAGTTCATAATTTCCTGCTACATTGAATATCAATTCTGAGGCTGTGCTGTTATTCATACATTTTCGTTCATGTTCTCCACTCATTCAGCTTGGGACTCCGACGAGGGCGGGCGCATCTCCTCCACTCTCCCTTATCTCTGTTCTCTGCTTTAACCTTCAAGTCCCTACTTCACCAGACTGTGAATTCCTCAAATTATATTGGATACTGGATCTATTGAACTACTATTGGATTAACCATGGAATTGATCAGCTGGTCTCTGAATGCTATTGACACCATTTTTTCTACAAGAAGGTCAGGACCAGGGGATCCTACCTGCCCAGATGGAACATATCCTGCGGGCTATGTTCTCGACTCCTGGAGTTCCTGGCGTGTAGCATGCTTGGCACCTTTCTCTGTTGAGGACGTTGAGGATTTATTCATTTTTGGTCTCATGGTAGCAGGGCTGGTACTTTTTGGCTTATGTGCTGCCCTGATCTACTGGAAAATTGGCAAGACGGCGGCATCAAGAACCACGGCCCCTCGCTTGTCCGTCATGATTAACAAGGTTGGCAAGGCAGTGCATTCTCAGACTGCGATGACTCTTGAATTCAGATGCAAATTGGATGACATCTTGCAGCAGATGCGCGCCTTGCAGTTGAAGTTGAAGATTTCAGAGGCCGGTGAATATTCTTAATTCATAATTGGGATTTGGTTGTTCAAGTGGGAATTGTTAAAAGTGTTTTTCACTGCTCAAACCACAACACGGCAGGCTTATCAAGCCTGAAGATCAAATTGCCCAACTGTTTTCCCTCCAGAGGAATTTCTTCGGCCTGGGGATCATTTGGCTGTTTCTTATCTCAACTCACAAAGACAATAAACTGGTTTTCACAGGACTGAAGCATGCTCCATTCCCTCTCCCCACCCCCTCCTATCCCCCATCAACACTCCCCACTCTGGCATCTGCTCACGTCACTCCTTTCTCCTTCTGCGGGGGCGGTGCAGTTTTAGCTGCAGCCCCCGTCTTCCCCCCAAGCTGATGGCGGCACTGTCAGAGTTGCTGCGTGGCCTTCACCCACTTCTTCAATTCGGATAATGGACTTCCTTCACAACTTAGTGCACATAAAAATGTCAAATGTGTATGTGCTGTCTTTAATTCTGATGTGTGCCAATTATTACGGTAAACAAGTATAATTGTGGACTAATTGCTGTCCTGAGGTAACTGGGAGTGTAAACATAATTTCTCCACTGTGAGATCAATAAAGTATATCTATCTCATCTCATGTTCGGAGTTTATAAAAAAACTTTTTCTGTAAATAGTTCCTTTACTAATGTGATCAAAAACACTGAATCTCAATTCTGAGGCTGTTCTGTAAATATTATTCATACACTTAAGAATATTCATGTTCTGAGTTTATAAAAAAAACTTGTTCTGTTCTCTTAATTGTGATCAAAAACATTGATTTGAATCTCAATTTTGAGGCTGTTCTGTAAATACTTTTCAAAGAAATAAATAAATATAGAAACTTCTGATCAATCCATATCAATTTCAGACTTAAAATAATGCACTGATTTTAGTCCCACCCATTTTGGGGTAAAACCACGCCCACTTCTGGTCCTATTGCCCCGCCCACTACAAGTACAGATACAGATACATATAATTTAGATGGTGAACAGACACAGATACAGATAGTGGTGTACACGCTCATCCCTAGTGACAACTAACATAAAAGGTGAACAGAAAACTACACAGACATCTGCAGGTGAGTGGAACATAAGACCGAGAGGAGTAAATAAGGGACAAACTGAGAGAACAAACAAAATGACAGCAGGAGTGATCAGAACATAAAGACTATAAGTCTAAGGACTAATCCAAATCTAGAACTACAGCAGAAAAACAAAGTGGGACTCAACATGAGAGGAGTGCAACAGGAAGACAAACAAGACAGGTGAGGATGCAGCGGTGGCATGCAGCATGTCAATCCAGGCTGCTTTTGTATTCTGAAAGAAGAAAAAAACACACAAATGAAGTATGTCTAAATAAGATTGAAAAGCACAAAGCAGTAGTAAATACTAGGCATGGTATGACTAGTCGTAATAGTCGCTAACATCCAAGTTTTTGTTGACTAGATAAAAGCCATTTATTAAGTTCATTTAATCCTTAAATGAATAGACCTGAATGTGCAGTTTTAGTTTATTGGGGTAGGGGGTGGTCTGCGGGAGGGAGGGTGAGTCAGAAACCAATCAGTATCTTATGTATCTTATCATTCACCTCATGCAATGCAACACACCTCCTTTGCATTGAGTTGATCAGCAGCCAGACGTCATTGAATGTAAGCATTTGCCCACTCAAGTCGATTATGACGACGAACTGCGGTCAGGTCGAGACACTGATGAGGACGACAAGGATGACAAGGTTTCTGACAGTTTGTGCAGGATTTTTTTGGTTCTGCAAACCGATTGTTGCAGCAGTTTTCCGGGTGGTTGGTCTCAGATGATCATGGAGGTGAACATGTTGGATGTGGGAGGGTCCAGGGCTGGTGTGGTTACATGTGGTCCTGCGGTTGTAAAGCTGGTCGGATGGTACTGCCAATACTCTGAAATGCTGAAACACCTTTGAAGACAGCTTATGGTACAGAAATGACATTCAATCATAGTGGCAGCAAACTCTGGTGGAGCATTCCAGTCAGCAGGCCAATTGCACGCTCCTTCAGAACTTGCAACATCTGTGGCAATTGTGCTGGCATGATAAAACTGAACATTAGAGTGGCCTTAAGGCACACCTGTCTAATCAGCATCTTGATATGCCACTCCTGAGAGGTGGGATGGATTATCTTGGCAAAGAAGAGTGCTCATAAACACAGATTTACATATTTTTGAATAATATTTGAGAGAAAGGGTCTTTTGTGTGTATAGAAAATGTTTTAGACTTTTGATTCAGCCTCATGAAAAAATGGGAGCAAAAAACAAAAGGGTTGCATTTATATTTTTGTTCAGAGTAGTTTTTTGAAGTGCATTTCTTATGTTGTGCTGGTTGCAGTTTCTCCAATCTTTCAGGAGGCATGCCACAATTTTCCCCCAGGAAATCTTACCTATTGGAAGACTGAATCAGCTGCTAATCATGAATTATCTGCAAACTGTATATTGTATATATATATCAGTTTAAGTGGATTTTAGTTTATGCCATCAATTACTGCAGTAATCTTCATTGCAAACACTAACACTGCAAAAATTATTTTTTGGGGGGTGGGTGGGGGTGGAGGGGTCACTACAGCCAGTGAGGTGGTGAGGTGAGCCCCGAGCAGCTCTCAGCTTCTGGTGTCAAGTGCCCGGTCCCGCTGGGAATTGACCCACTCTGGGGACAGGTGTGGAGTTTGACTGGAGCAGTACACCTATTAAACAGTAACGTAAGTGTCAAACTCAGGGAGGACAGAAACCTGCCTGAGTTTGACAGTTTATACAACTCAGTGCAGCTCCTGTCGGAACAGTTCGTATGAGCGCACCACAAAACATTGCGCTGACGGGCAGGTGTGCACGACGTCGGTGCGACGGTTTGTTGCACGTGGACACAGTGCCAGTGGCCGAGTGATGTATAACCACATCGCGCAAATACGTGTTGCAACAGTTTAGTGCATGGGGAAACACAGTGCGAGCAGCAGTGCGATGTGTAAACCACATCATGCAGCTGCTGTAAAAAATAAAACAAATAAAAAATACATGTCACCCACGGGATTCGAACCCAAGATTCCAAAAGCTCTGATTACCAGTCAGAGACATTGCCACTGAGCTACCATTGCTCACCTGTGAAAGGTGCAGGAAACTGCCTGATATCAGAAAAAACATGGATGTACAAAAAAAATAAATAAAACCACACACCATATAAAACCATTGCATTATACTGAATCCCTCTTATCAAGCAGGCAATACAAATATCCATCTGTTCCTCTGTAGATAACCCATGGTCACAGACATACAGTCATGAAATTACATGAATGCGAAGCGGTTTTCATCATCTCATCATGTCCACATCTGCTACCCGCCGTGTCCAGCCGACCTGCGTGCATGTCCTGCCTGATCACACGTCTTGTGGACAGTGCGCTGCAGTACTGACACCACGTCATATGAACGTAGCTCATGTGGGTGATTGTGACAGTCAGCTCACCCGCTGCATTTTGTGAGGTGATGGTCTATTTAACCTGGGGGCAGGCATTCTGCAGCCCATCGCCACAGCGATATGTTTTATTTATGTCCACGTGATGACAGCAAGCAGACACACGCACGTCACAGTGGGCAGTTCTTAGTCCATGTCCATACAATCAAAATAAAATCAATTTTATTTATATAGCGCCCAAATCACACAAACAGGTGCCCCAAGGCGCTTTATATTGTAAAGGCAAAAGCCATACAATAATTACAGAAAAACCCCAACGGTCAAATGACCCCCCTATGAGCAAGCACTTGGCGACAGTGGAAGGAAAAACTCCCTTTTACAGGAAGGAACCTCCAACAGAACCAGGCTCAGGGAGGGCAGTCTTCTGCTGGGACTGGTTGGGGCTGGAGGGGAGAGAATCGGAAAAGACATGATGTGGAAGAGAGCAGAGGTCAGTCTCCAATGATTAAAAGCAGAGTGGTGCATACAGAGCAAAAGAGGTGAATAAAAAGAAACACAGGGTGCATCATGGGAAACGCCCCAGCAGTCTAAGTCTATAGCAGCATAACTAAGGGATGGTCAGGGTCACCTGATACAACCCCTAACTATAAGCTTTTTCAAAAAGGAAAGTTTTAAGCTTATTCTTAAAAGTAGAGAGGGTGTCTGTCTCCCTAATCCAGATTGGGAGCTGGTTTCCACAGGAGAGGAGCCTGAAAGCTGAAGGCTCTGCCTCCCATTGTACTCTTACAAACCCTAGGAACTACAAGTAAGGCTTGCAGTCTGAGAGCGAAGTGCTCTATTGGGGTGATATGGTAATATGAGGTCCCTAAGATAAGATGGAACCTGATTATTCAAAACCTTATAAGTAAGAGAAAATTTAAATTCTATTCTGGAATTAACAGGGAGCCAATGAAGAGAGGCCAATATGGGTGGAATATGCTCTCCTCCTTCTAGTCCCTGTCAGTACTCTAGCTGCAGCATTTTGAATTAACTGAAGCTTTTCAGGGAACTTTTTAGGACAACCTGATAATAATGAATTACAGTAGTCCAGCCTAGAGGAAATAAATGCATGAATTAGTTTTTCAGCATCACTCTGAGACAAGACCTTTCTAATTTTAGAGATATTTCGCAAATGCAAAAAAGCACATCCTACATATTTGCTTAATGATGCGCATTGAAGGACATATCCTGATCAAAAATGACCTCCAGGATTTCTCACAGTATTACTGGAGGTCAGGGTAATGCCATCCAGAGTAAGGATTTGGTTAGACACCATGTTTTCTAAGATTTGTGGGACAAGTACAATAACTTCAGTTTTATCTGAATTTAAAAGCAGGAAATTAGAGGTCATCCATGTCTTTATGTCTGAAAGACATTCCTGCAGTTTAAATAATTGGTGTGTGTCCTCTGGCTTCATGGATAGATAATGCTGGGTAACGTCTGCGTAACAATGAAAATTTAAGCAATGTTTTCTAATAACACTGCCTAAGGGAAGCATGTATAAAGTGAATAAAATTGGTCCTAGCACAGAACCTTGTGGAACTCCATAATTAACCTTAGTCTGTGAAGAAGACTCCCCATTTACATGAACAAATTGTAATCTATTAGATAAATATGATTCAAACCACTGCAGTGCAGTGCCTTTAATACCTATGGCATGCTCTAATCTCTGTAATAAAATTTTATGGTCAACAGTATCAAAAGCTGCACTGAGGTCTAACAGGACAAGCACAGAGATGAGTCCACTGTCTGACGCCATAAGAAGATCATTTGTAACGTTCACTAATGCTGTTTCTGTACTATAATGAATTCTGAAACCTGACTGAACCCTTCAATAGGACCATTCCTCTGCAGATGATCAGTTAGCTGTTTGACAGACTACCCTTTCAAGAATTTTTGGAGAAAAGGAAAGGTTGGAGATTAGCCTATAATTAGCTAAGATAGCTGGGTCAAGTGATGGCTTTTTAAGTAATGGTTTAATTACTGCCAACCTTAAAAGCCTGTGGTACATAGCCAACTAATAAAGATAGAATTGATCATATTTAAGATCGAAGCATTAACTAATGGTAGGGCTTCCCGAATCATTTTTTCTCTAATAGTTAAAATTTTATTTGCAAGAAAAGTCATGAAAGCATTACTAGTTAAAGTAAAGAATACTCGGCTCAATAGAGCTCTGACTCTTGTCAGCCTGGCTACAGTGCTGAAAAGAAACCTGGGGTTGTTCTTATTTCTTTAATTAGTGATGAATAGTAAGATGTCCTAGCTTTACGGAGGGCTTTTTTATAGAGCAACAGAACTCTTTTTCCAGGCTAAATGAAGATCTTCTAAATTAGTGAGACGCCATTTCCTCTCCAGCTTATGGGTTATCTGCTTTAAGCTGCGAGTTTGTGGGTTATACCACGGAGTCAAGCATTTCTGATTTAAGGCTCTCTTTTTCAGAGGACCTACAGCATCCAAAGTTGTGCTCAATGAGGATGTAAAGCTATTGACGAGATAATCTATCTCACTCACAGAGTTTAGGTAGCTACTCTGCACTGTGTTGGTATATGGCATTGAAGAACATAACAAAGAAGGAATCATATCCTTAAACCTAGCTACAGCATTTTCAGAAAGACTTCTACTGTAATGAAACTTATTCCCCACTGCTGGGTAGTCCATTAAAGTAAATGTAAATGTTATTAAGAAATGATCAGACAACAGGGGGTTTTCAGGGAATACTGTTAAGTCTTCAATTTCTATGCCATATGTCAGAACAAGATCTAAAGTGCGGTTAAAATGGTGGGTGGACTCATTTACATTTTGAGCAAAGCCAACTGAATCTAATAATATATTAAAATGCAGTGTTGAGGCTGTCATTCTCAGCATCTATGTGGATGTTAAAATCACCCACTATAATTATCTTATCTGAGCTAAGCTAAGTCAGACAAATGGTCCGAAAATTCACAGAGAAACTCACAGTAACGACCAGTGACGATAGATAATAACAAACAAAACTGGTTTTGAGACCTTCCAATTTGGATGGACAAGACTAAGAGTCAAGCTTTCAAATGAATTAAAGCCCTGTCGGGGTCTTTGATTAATTAACAAGCTGGAGTGGAAGATTGCTGCTAATCCTCCTCCTCGACCCGTGCTTCGAGCATTCTGACAGTTTGTCTGACTCGGGGTGTTGACTCATTTAAACTAACATATTCATCCTGCTGTAACCAGGTTTCTGTAAAGCAGATAAATCAATATGTGATCAATTATTATATCATTTACTAACAGGGACTTAGAAGAGAGAGACCTAATGTTTAATAGACCACATTTAACTGTTTTAGTCTGTGGTGCAGTTGAAGGTGCTATATTATTTTTTCTTTTTGAATTTTTATGCTTAAATAGATTTTTACTGGTTATTGGTGGTCTAGGAGCAGGCACCGTCCATCCAAACACAGTATGTGTTGTCCAGCTGGGACGTCCAGAACAACAGATCTCCACAGCGGGTTCTGTTGCCGGCCACACCTCCTTGTCAATTCAGCGCACAGACCAAAGCCACATTCGTGGGCACTTAGACAAATTTCACTGCCAGCACGACAGTGATTGTCAGCTGACTGTTGTGTGTTAATAGTGTGAATTGCCACAGATTTTCTAAGTGCCACACGAGTGGAGTTTGATGTTCGTGCGTGTCACCTGGAATTTGACCGACACCTGCCGCGAGAGGGTTTGAGAGGATACCAGAAACAACCATTTAGCCTTCTTGGACTGTGATGTTACGATTGGAGAGAACAGGCAGCTCCAGACAGGGGTTTACAGAAAACCCACTACTAGAAAGCCCAATATCTGCTCTTTGGCTCAAACCACCCCCTTGAACACAAGCTCGGGGTGATCAGGACTCTTCAACACAGAACCCTACAGGTGCCCACAACTGCAGAGGGAAGGGCTAAAGAACAACAATTTGTCCGGAAAGCCCTCGCAGTATGTGGGTACCCACGATGGTCCCAGAGAACAAAGAGACCAGATAGACAGGAGTGGGAGACAAGAAGAAGAGTGTCTCTCCCTTATTTAGCAGGAGTAGGGGAAAAACTACAGAGGATCTTCAGACAGCAAAAAATCCCAGTTTACTTTAAACTGGTTAACACCTTGAGACAGAAATTAGTTCACCCTAAGGAACCTAGTTACAAACAGAGCAATGTAGTGCATTCCATCAGATGTCAGAAAACCTGTAACGAACACTAATAGGTGAGACTAAGCAACCTTTACACAAAAGGCTATACCAGCACCACAGAGAGGGCACCAGTGGACCTCAGTCTGCAGTTCATCTCCACCTTAAAGACCCTAAACCACATGTTTGAGGACATGGAAGTTAAACTCTTAGCCAGAGAGAAGAAATGGTTTGAGAGAGGCGTCAAGGAGGCATTCTATGTTAAACAGTTGAAACCCAGCCTTAAGGGAGGGGGGTCTGAGACACGCTTTGTCCCCTGTTTACAATGGGGTACTCAGGTCAAAGCAGTTTCAGTCTTTTGTTCATGGTAATGAGTCATTCACGTCATCAGGAGAGTCATCAAGGAGCCATCAGGAGAGGCATCCGTCCCATCATTAGGAGGGACAGCTGCCCTGTCAGTAGGAGGGTGCTAACTAGGCACAATAGGTGCTAATTAGAGCTATTGTTTAGTCACTAGCCTATAGCAGTCTGCCTCTTGGTAGGAGGGGTCTGGTCATATTTAAAACTCCAGCTTTTTTGGCTTCTGTTTATTCTGTAATTCTAAACCTGACTGAAACTCTTCAAATAGAATTCCTATGCAGATGATCAGATGATCCCAAATAAGCATTTGGGAACTGAGGACACTCATAATTAGGTATAAAAGGAGCTTCCCCAAAAGTCTCAGCTGTTCACAAACAAAGATGCGGTGAGGATCACAACTTTGTGAAAACTGCATGAAAAAATAGTCCAACAGTTTAGAACAATGTTTCTCAACGTTCAATTGCAAGGAATTTAGGGATTCCATCATCTACAGTCCATAATATAATCAGAAGTATCAGAGAATTTGGAGAACGTTCTACACGTAAGCGGTAAGGATGTTAACCAACATTGAATGCCCCTGACGTCCGATCTCTCAGGCAGCATTGCATTAAATCGACATCATTGTGTAAAGGATCTTACCGCGTGGCTCAGGAACACTTCAGAAAAACCATTGTCAGTTAGCACAGTTCATCACTACATCTACAAGTGCAAGTTAAACTCTACCATGCAAAGCGAAAGCCATACATCAGAACATCCAGGCCTGGAAGTGGAAAAGTGTGCTGTGGTCTGATGAGTCCACATTTTCAAATTGTTTTGGAATCATGGACGTCATGTCCTCTGGACAAAAGAGGAAAAGATCATCCAGATTATTACCAGCGCAAAGTTCAAAAACCAGCATCTGTGATCCCGTCACACATCTGTGATCTGTATCCTGTGCCCTGTCACACATAGTAAGAATGTGCAGGAAACCAGGCCGAAACAGCAAATATTGCCATAATCGGATGCAGTCAGGAGGGAAAGAGGTGTGGTCAGCAGTGTCAGAATGCAGCCAGAGAACACAAGAGTACAGGATACACAAGAAAGTAGTCCAAAAAAACACAGCAGTACAAAATCATCAGGCTAATGCATGGTCGTTCAAACTGGCAGGAGGTCAGGTACACAATGAGGCAGGCAGGACTATGGGACATGAAAAAACGAGCTGGAGAGAAGGCACAAGGCGTATCAATCTGGCAAGGAACTACTGAACTTTATATAACCCAGGTGATGACCAGCAAATCAAGAACAGGTGTGTGTGTCAAAAGCACCAGAACAAGGGCGCAAGTGCATGGCCAGAGAGAGAGAGAGACCCACCACCTTGAACCCAGGGACAGACAAGAGAGACAGAGGCAGACGGACTCAAGCAGAAAAACCCAGCAAGAGAATGAATACACAGAAAAGCAATGAACCAAAAACAAATAACAAAACAGACCTGTTGTGTGGCTGGGGGTGCCTGGCTGTCTTCTGTTTCTGTCTTTTGTTTTTCCTTCCAGGTAGCACACGTTTAGGACTGAGTGGCTATGTGGCTGAGTTATCAGGACCTCACCCTGATCACCTGAGGCTGATCATGTGCAGCTCGTCAGGACTCACAGCTGTGGTGCATCTACATGGATTGGGGCATGGTGGCATTTAAGTCTGGAGTACACAGTGTGTATTTGCCAGAGACTCGACCTTGTGACCAGATGGGTGAGATCGTCGTCTTGAGAGCCATCTCATCATCATGGATGCAGAGAACGTCCAGGTTTGATGCTATGGTCTGTGAAAGAGGAGGGGGTGAGGTCTCACACTCGTCAGCACACCTCCTGAGGTACTTTAGGTTTTGTGACTAACATGAGTACAGTCAGTAAATGTGGTGTCCCTCACACCTTATTATATTGAGCTGTTATGTTAGTCGTTTAATCAGCTTCCACTGCAGTTGAGAATGTGAACTGGGTGTTCCATGCCTGCAGGGTGGGAAGCTGATTAGTGATTAAGCCAGGAAGTGTTTGCTGTTTATGTACACCTTTGAGTGGTCTCTCTGTGTGTGGAGTGTGGACTCACATGATGGTTTCTTCTTTCACAGACTCGGTTGTCGCGGCCACCTGGGGGGTGTCGGCGGGGTCCTTGGGTCCGAACTATTTCTGGCTCCGGACCGTTTGTGCTGCCTGGAGCGCACCGTATTACCAACTCACCAGACCGCGCACTTATTTGTTGTATTTATCACATCACTGTTATGTTATTAAATTCAGTTATCCTTTGTACAGTGCTCTGCTCATTTCATACTGGGTCCTTCAAACGCTGGTCGGTTCTCCGTCCTGTGTCCGACACATAACAAGACCAAAAAAAAAAAAAACAGAAAACCAGACAAAAGTTCAAACCCTGCCCACGGTAAAACTGATTTCACTCTATAATAGAGTGTATTTAAGTCAATTTGGACTGAGACCAAATGTGAAAAAAAAATTTACTGTGTGAGACCAGAGCCATTGAGGGACAAGAAGCAGATGGAGGAATCAGGCAGAGAGCCAGGTGGAGGCCTTACTACTGGCACAAACAGTGCAAGCCTTAAATGTATAGAGCCACTAAGCATTTTAAGATTTAAGGCATGAAAAGAATTTTCACTGGCACCACTATAATTTTATTTAATGATCTTTAATTAGATCTTTAATATGACATTACCAATGTGATCAAAATTCATATTGTCTACAAAAAAATTCTAAAAAAATTCCCCTGAAGGGAAAATTTTCCAAAGGACAGGACGACCTTCAACTGTTTATCGCAGTGAGACAGACAGTGGCATCATAGATCACATGGGGGCTTCCCCCGACTTGCACAAAGCATTATGGGTAGCACATGGTGGCAGCCAATCAGTGTAGAGAGGTACGGTGATATCACTGATTGGTCTCTCTCTGGCTCCTAATCCAACATGGTGGAAATTGTGAAAACTGCGGCGTTTCTGTGAAAATCAAAGATGTTTCTCATATATTATTTAAAATAAAAAAAAACATTTTTTTGTAACCAGATAACATCTCTGGAGTGATTTACAAGACATTCCATGAACATCAGCGTTATGCATCACATCAAAGTAACTTCTGGTCTTTTCAAAACTCATGTATGTTCACAAAAATGTCTTCCTCCAGACAGGGTTAAAAAGAAAAGAAAATATTCCTTAAGGAATTCTCTTCAGATAAATATGTTCTCTTCATAAAAAAGGGCTGTGATTTTACAAGACGTTTGTAAAATAAACAGACATTGTAATGCTTGGATTTAGGAGAACTCAATTTTGTCAGTTTAGTGAAATGTGGGTGGCCCTCTAGGTTTAACATAAGTTCAGATGTTCCAGGACAAGGTGGGCCACCAGAAAGATCTTTTCTTGAATTTTTTAGTCCTATGGCTGCCAGGAAGGCAAGTGAGGCTAAAGGAGTGGCCCCACTTAAGGACAACAATCAACAAGGAAGGCTATCAGGGGGTACCTCTACCCCTAAGTGTCTCCTTGACCTCTTGCTTGACTCACTTGACTGCACCCAGGATGCAAGTGAGAGGGATGATGGTGACTCCTCCTGGAGCATGTCATCAGGGCAGAACTGTCTGGATAAGCCATCTTCTAAAGATGTTCAGTCTGTATGCATCTTGCCTGATGAGAGTACAAATGTTGAGCAGTTTTGAGATACTGGAGATTTTATGGTCTGTAAGGACCAAGAAAAAAGTGCTTAGTCCCTCTAACCAGTGCTTCCACTGTTCTATATCCAACCAGCTCACAGTCACGACATTATAATTTGTTCCCCTCAGGGACAACCTTTTCGAGTAGTAAACATAAAGATGACCTTGTTGTCATTGGTGGAGATCTGTGACAGCACTGCTCAAACCCCGACCTCGAGCTGTGTCGATCTCGACAGTAAATGTTTCTTGCGGTCTGGCATCAGAATGGGAGTTCTTGAGATCTCTTTTGGCAGCCTGGGCCTCTGAAATACCTTCACACATAGTCCGAAGTTTGGGTCGATTATGGCGAAACAGAGCGCAAACAGTTCAAAATTAGCGCACCACAAAAAATTGCGCCAACGGGCAGGCGTGCACAATCCCGGTGTGAGAGTTTGTGCACACGCCGGTGTCTTCAAGTAGGGAACACGTGCCAGTGCAACACATTGTGTCGCTTATATGAAATAAATAAAAAATAAAAACCAGCTCGGACCTGTGGGAGCACATTGCACCGCTTATGTGGAGGAGAAGAAAAAAAAGCACAAAAAGGGAAAGAAAATAAAACATTACACAGGATTCATACCTTGCCAGCCTGACACTTTACCAAGTGATCTACCATCACTGTCCTGTAAAAAGTGCTGAAAACTCCCTCACATCAGGAAGCACATGGACGTATTTAAAGAAAAATAAAAATGACGCACCATATACAAACATCGCAGTGTATTAAATACCTCTTATCAAGCGGGCAATACAAGTATGATCCATCTGTTCCTCTGTAGATGACCCATGGTCACTGACATACAGTCATGAAATGACATGAATGAGAAGCAGTTCACTCATCTCATTCATGTGCACATCTTATGGCAAGTCTCCAGCCAGCCACGCATGTCCTGCCGACACACGTGTCTTGTGGATGGTGCGTCGCAGGACACCACATCATGTGGAACAGAGTTCACGTGGGTGACGTGACGGTCAGATCGCCTGCTCTGTGTTATGATCTGATGGTCCGTTTCAACCTGGGGGCAACCTGTCCATGTATGCGCACTTGCTTACTGCAGTCCCTCGCCACAGTGATATGTTTTTCTTTATGTCCACTTGATGATAGCAAACAGACACATGTGCATCACATTGGTCAGTTGTTAGTCCATGTCCGTCCAAACACAGTACTGTCCAGCTGGGATGTCCAGAATGACAGATCCCCACAGCTGCTTCTGTCATAGCCACACCTCCTGTCAGTTTTTAGCTCACACACCAAAGCCACATTCGTGTGGCACTTTGACAAATTTCACTGCCAACATGACAATGGTTGTCTGCAGTCTGTCGTCGTGCCAAGAGTGAGACTGGCCACACATTTTCTAAGGGCCATGCAAGTGGTGTTAGATGTTTGTGCGTGTCAGTTGGAATTTGGCCAACACCTGCTGCGAGAGGGTTTGATGGGCTCGCACAGCACACACTCTGTCTTTAAGCCACTGGTGTGTGCAAATAGTCATAGCAACAGGTGTATGAGGTGTTAGAGGCAGCTACGACATTAGATGGTTTTCATACGATTCTTGCTTTGTGCGCACTTAATGCGCAGTTCAACCAAGTCGCACTATGTGTGAAGGGGCCCTAAGAGATGTTAATTTGTGTAGAGGGGCAGCCATTGAACTATAATGTGTAAAAGTTACAAAAGCCAAGAAACTTTGCCATTGCTTACACTCAACCACCACTCCCACCTTGGCTGGATCCATTGCCACCCCGCCAGGAGAGATGACATAGCCTAGGAAAGATACAGTTGTTTGTTGAAGGTTACATTTCTGTGCTCTGACCATACTTCTCCAAAGGCCAAGAAAAAAAACCCACTTCATCTGTTTGAACTGCATATCCACGGACTTAAAAAAAAAAGTCAGAATATCATTAGGGCAAACAAAGACATAGTTGTTAAGCATGTTGTAGAGGATGTTATTCATCAAAGCCTGGAACACTGCAGGTGCACTGGACAGGCCAAAGGACATTACCAGTGATTTGTAGTGGCCACTGGAAGTGTTAAAACCATCTTCTATTTATCTCCTTTGCAAATCTGGACAAGATGGTAGGTACTCCATGGGTCCAGGTTGATGAATGTAGAGGCCCCATGCAACAGTTCAAAAGCTGGTGAGGTCAATGGCAAAGGATCATGATTCTTTGCAGTCACATTATTTAGTCACTACAATGTCTGAAAGAACTGGCTTTCTTACTTACAAAGAAGAAACCCACCCCTGCCACAGAAAAGGAGGGGTGGATAATAGGCTTTCAGGTTTTCTTAGTTGTAGGTCTCCATGACTTACTGCTCAGGGGCAGAAAGGAAGTGTTGTCGTCCTCTAGGAGGAAAAGTGCCAGGGAAAGGCCAATCACATAGTTGTAGGACTGATGCTGGGAAGATATGTGGCCCTACTCTTGCTTAACACCTCTTGTAGGTCATGATAGACTTTAGGGACTCTGTTTAGATCTTTGGGTTTTACTGTTGGTTCTCGCAATCATCCTGCAGAACAGAACTTAAACAGAAAGTCCAGAACCTGGTGGACCAGTTAGTAATGGTGCCTGAGCAAAAGCCAAATTGTGGATTATGTTTACGTAGCCAGGGATGACTCAGATTTAACAGGTTAAAAAAGAATCAACTACAAAAAAAAAAAAAAAAAAAAAAACGGATTACAAGAAATCTGAAGAGGCATACAGTCTGGTTATTGACACCGCAGCACTAACCGCGAACACAGTTTTATTCCACACTTTCGGCAGAGGAATAATAATTTTCTCCTGGCCACAAAAAAGGAAAGTACTGTATAAAATCTGTGGTTAGATCCATGTTTTGAAGACCGTTCATACGCTGTGCTGCTTGCACTATAAGAAAAACTTCTCACTTTCCTCCTCAAAATAATATCTTTGGAAAATCTATCCACCTAATGCCCCGTTTACACATAGACGATTTTGTCGGCGGGTAGTACGTAGACCGAATTTCACGGTAGTTCCGGCTGTTTTTGCGGTGGAAAGGGGCGGAGCATTTCGCCGGCGTTTTGGCCGCCGTACTATCGGCAAATACGCGGATGAAACGCCGCTAAATCCGCCGAATAAAGCGGCGTTTTGACGCCGTAGCATCTGGCACACTTCAGGCAACGGGGGTTAATACCCAGTTCTATCCTTTACAATCGCAGGTTAAGACGCGCGTGAGAATGGCGGTGTTCTGCTGCCGCCAATAATGCCCTGTGTACTGATGGTTAATATCCAGGTTTTTATCCAGGCAAATCCTGTGTTACACCAGCATCATTTGCATATAGGCACCGCCCACAGAGTATAATAGGCTGAAGCAGCAGGAATACATGCCTCTGTCACTGCAGGGGGAGGGAGATCATCCTCAGCCTTTTCTTCTCCTTCCTTTCCCCCTCCTCAACGTGTTGCTCCGTCTCCACCACAGGCCTCCCCTCTGCTTCTGAACCAGACCTCTTGGTTTCCTTCTTCTTGGCCGTGCCGATGCCAACTTTCTTTTAGGAGGCATACTGGAGCTTCTCTGCAAAAATATCTGGAGCTGGCTGCGAGTGAGAGGCCTGCATGCAGCGCGCTAGCATTTTTATACTGACCGCCGCCCATCGGCCGTTTGGAACACGGTGGCATTTCGAACGGCGTACTGTCCGCTAGCGCCTCCGTTTTGTCTGCCTCTGTCGCCGTTTTACACGCTGTTGGTTAGGGATACAACGCCAGCTGCCAATTACGGCGGTGTAAACTGAGGCAAAACAGGAAGGGGCAGGATGAAACGGCGATTAAAAAGTATCAAACGCTGTTGTTCGTGTTGTCTCCATCGTCACGCGAATTTTCCGCTCCCGGAATTATATGACATGTTGAATCATTTTTTCGACGATTCCCGGTAAAGCCGGAACTAAGCTACGCCCCCTAGCAACAGCGTTAACAACGGCGTTTCATCCTTAAGACGGCCAAAAACTCTTCCGGGACACTTCCGGGAGCTCTTACCGTCTATGTGTAAACGGGGCTTAATAAGCAACACAAGTCATGTGGCTACATCCTTGCAGAATACACATTTTAACATCAAAACCCCAAAAAACCCCACTGATTTCACACTCCCTCCATTCATTTCAGGGGTGTGATCCTGAGATCCTGAGATGATGTCACCAAAGTTCATGTTCCTGACAGCTTGAGGTTTCTGAGCATTTATCACAGGCAGGTGAAATCATGCTAATTTCCCCGACATTTTTTTTTATATATATATATATGTTATCTTATTTGACATTTTATTTCCTAGTAATACACAATTTAAGCACCCACTGTCTTCAGTATAATAAGCAGTTTTTAAAACAGCACAGTCAGCGGGAAGAGAAAACTGAAAACTATAAGAATTCCAAATCTAAATTTTCTGAAAACAACAGTATTAGATGCTTTAGGTAGAATGCGTTGTAGTAGGCAAACAAATGTGAAAGCCATGAATTCCAAAAATACACAAAGTGATGGTATCCAAAAATCTGAGACAGATTCAGGGATGAAACATTTATGAAGAGGAAACAAGGATATTGATGATGACTGGAAGTCCTGGCCCACGGGATGACCACGCGTCCAAGAATGTAAACAAAACAGAAACATGCTGACAGGATGATTAGAGGAAAAGATAAAGAGAAACACTGCAGTCACCGGAAATCTGAGACAAGGAGAAAAGACAAGGCACAGATTGATGAGTGGTGATGTGTAACTGATTAACAGGACATGATGCCTCGTGTAAGGTAGCAAGAGTAACCAGCTGGAGGTTTATTATGTCACAGCAGTGTTACTTATAGATCTCAACACACTCTGCCAGGTGTACTAACTGGTGATTGGTACCACTGTGAGCATTAATGTAAAGCTAAAGGTAGCCTGCACGAGTCAATTACATGTCGCAGGTCAGAGGACCTCTGCTCTTTGTACTTGTGGGTGCAATTTAAATCCACCAGTTATCCTCTCAGAAGTGGAATGTCCCCTGATGAGCACAGTGACTAACACTGACTTTTCTCATTCTGGATGAAGCCAGCAGCTTTTTCAGTGAGCATTTATCAGCATTTATTGAAACACACTGCCTCACTTTTATGCACATTCCCAAATCAAAAAAAGCTGGGATGGACTGAAAAATATAATTTTAAAAAGTGAACAGCACAGTAATCCTTACATTTAGTTTGACTTGTTTTTCATTGCAGAAAGTATGGATCAAAGATATTTCATGTTTTGTGTCATTAACGTAATTTCATTTGTTAATACACATCCGTTTCTGCATTTCAGACCTGCAACACATTCCACAAAAAAAGGAACGCTAAAGCATTTACCACGTTATAATGTTGCCATTCCTTCTCACAAAACTTTAACAAGATTTCATCATTGAAGATACCAAGTGATGAAACATTTCAAGTGTTATTTTGCACAATTATTCCTGTAAACACATGCGTGAATGGGTGAATGTGACATTAATGTAAAGTACTTTGAGCTTCCGATATAGAGGGGAAAGCGTAGTGTAAATGGAGTCCATTTACCATACTGTTCTTGGTTTGTTATAATGTTTTTGTTTCATAACCTTCATATATTGTTTAAACTTCACCATGTCTTCTTGACAGCTGCCTTGGAACAACCAACACTGTTTGTGACAGCATATATTGGATTACCTTCTTGGGGTTGTTTTATAATCATTTCCATCTTTTCAGCTGACAACACTTTTGTTGGTGCCATATTTCCTTTCAATTAGCCAGGTGCAATAGCTCGATAAGGTAGGTAAGCACCTTTTTTGACTGCACAATAATTTGCATTTTGAGACTTGTAGAAGTATTTCTTATAAAAATGCAAACTACAAGATGATTTTATATATATATATATATATATATACTTTGTGACTTTGTGGTACTTTGTGACTGCAGCGCTTTACTGGCCTCTACTGGTGGTTGGCTCTCACTGCGGTATTGTATCACTTCCTGTTCCGGAGCACAGCGGTGTTTTGCTGTATCTGTTAGCTGTTTAATCTGCATAGTTAGATTGATCTAGATAACTAGATAATGATTTGTTTCACAGTGTAATCTTCTCATGCCTTAACTAAAGCACTCCCTCTGCTGAATCACCTCTAAAGTATTTACACATTATTCACTTTGCGTGTTTTTAGGAATCCGCTAGCTTAGCGCAGCTACTAGCTCTTAGCCGGTTTAGCATGGCGGCTTCTCCTGTCTCTCCCGCACTTTTCTGCTCTGGGTGTGAAATGTTTAGTTATTCCTTGACCTCCTTTAGCAGTAATGGTACTTGTAATAAGTGTAGCTTATTCATAGCTTTGGAGGCCAGGCTGGGTGAATTGGAGACTTGGCTCTGCACCTTGGAAAATCCTACAGCTAGCCAGGCCCCTGTAGTTGGTGCGGACCAAGGTAGCTTAGCCGCCGTTAGCTGGCCCCCAGCAGATCCCGAGCAGCAGGGAAAGCAGGCTGGCTGGGTGACTGTAAGGAGGAAGCGTAGTCCTAAACACAAGCCCCCTGTACACCACCAACCCGTTCACATCTCAACCGTTTTTCCCCACCCGCCGAGGAGCACCTCTGGATACTGGCGACTCTGTTTTGAGAAATGTGAAGTTAGAGACACCAGCAACCATAGTCAATAGTCTTCCGGGGGCCAGAGCAGGCGACATTGAAGGAAATTTGAAACTGCTGGCTAAGGCTAAGCGTAAATTCGGTAAGATTGTAATTCACGTCAGCAGTAATGACACCCGGTTACGCCAATCGGAGGTCACTAAAATTAACATTGAATCGGTGTGTAACTTTGCAAAAACAATGTTGGACTCTGTAGTTTTCTCTGGGCCCCTCCCCAATCGGACCGGGAGTGACGGCATCCATCCCACTTTGGATGGAGCAACTCTTATTTCTAGAAATCTGGCCAATTGTATTAAACCCTCCAAACCGTGACTACCCAGGGTTGGGACCAGGAAGCAGAGTTGTAGTCTTACACACCTCTCTGCAGCTTCTCTCCCCCTGCCATTCCCCCAATACCCCATCCCCGTAGAGACAGCGCCTGCTCCCAGACCTCCAACAACCAGTAAAAATCTATTTAAGCATAAAAAAGAAAAAATAATATAGCACCTTCAACTGCACCACAGACTAAAACAGTTAAATGTGGTCTATTAAACATTAGGTCTCTCTCTTCTAAGTCCCTGTTAGTAAATGATATAATAATTGATCAACATATTGATTTATTCTGCCTTACAGAAACCTGGTTACAGCAGGATGAATATGTTAGTTTAAATGAGTCAACACCCCCGAGTCAAACTAACTGTCAGAATGCTCATAGCACGGGCAGAGGGGCAGGATTAGCAGCAATCTTCCACTCCAGCTTATTAATTAATCAAAAACCCAGACAGAGCTTTAATTCATTTGAAAGCTTGACTCTTAGTCTTGTCCATCCAAATTGGAAGTCCCAAAAACCAGTTTTATTTGTTGTTATCTATCGTCCACCTGGTCGTTACTGTGAGTTTCTCTGTGAATTTTCAGACCTTTTGTCTGACTTAGTGCTTAGCTCAGATAAAATAATTATAGTGGGCAATTTTAACATCCACATAGATGCTGAGAATGACAGTCTCAACAGTGCATTTAATCTATTATTAGACTCGATTGGCTTTGCTGAAAATGTAAATGAGTCCACCCACCACTTTAATCATACTTTAGATCTTGTTTTGACTTATGGTATGGAAATTGAAGACTTAACAGTATTCCCTGAAAACCCCCCTCTGATCATTTCATAATAACATTTACATTTACTTTAATGGACTACCCAGCAGTGGGGAATAAGTTTCATTACAGTAGAAGTCTTTCAGAAAGTGCTGTAACTAGGTTTAAGGATATGATTCCTTCTTTGTTATGTTCTCCAATGCCATATACCAACACAGTGCAGAGTAGCTACCTAAACTCTGTGAGTGAGATAGATTATCTCGTCAGTAGTTTTACATCCTCAATGAGCACAACTTTGGATGCTGTAGCTCCTCTGAAAAAGAGAGCCTTAAATCAGAAGTGCCTGACTCCGTGGTATAACTCACAAACTCGCAGCTTAAAGCAGATAACCCGTAAGTTGGAGAGGAAATGGCGTCTCACTAATTTAGAAGATCTTCACTTAGCCTGGAAAAAGAGTCTGTTGCTCTATAAAAAGCCCTCCGTAAAGCTAGGACATCTTACTACTCATCACTAATTGAAGAAAATAAGAACAACCCCAGGTTTCTTTTTAGCACTGTAGCCAGGCTGACAAAGAGTCAGAGCTCTATTGAGCCGAGTATTCCTTTAACTTGAACTAGTAATGACTTCATGACTTTCTTTGCTAATAAAATTTTAACTATTAGAGAGAAAATTACTCATAACCATCCCAAAGACATATCGTTATCTTTGGCTGCTTTCAGTAATGCTGGTATTTGGTTAGACTCTTTCTCTCCGATTGTTCTGTCTGAGTTATTTTCATTAGTCACTTCCTCCAAACCATCAACATGTCTATTAGACCCCATTCCTACCAGGCTGCTCAAGGAAGCCCTACCATTAATTAATGCTTCGATCTTAAATATGATCAATCTATCTTTATTAGTTGGCTATGTATCACAGGCTTTTAAGGTGGCCGTAATTAAACCATTACTTAAAAAGCCATCACTTGACCCAGCTATCTTAGCTAATTATAGGCCAATCTCCAACCTTCCTTTTCTCTCAAAAATTCTTGAAAGGGTAGTTGTAAAACAGCTAACTGATCATCTGCAGAGGAATGGTCTATTTGAAGAGTTTCAGTCAGGTTTCAGAATTCATCATAGTACAGAAACAGCATTAGTGAAGGTTACAAATGATCTTCTTATGGCCTCAGACAGTGGACTCATCTCTGTGCTCATCCTGTTAGACCTCAGTGCTGCTTTTGATACTGTTGACCATAAAATTTTATTACAGAGATTAGAGCATGCCATAGGTATTAAAGGCACTGCGCTACGGTGGTTTGAATCATATTTATCTAATAGATTACAATTTGTTCATGTAAATGGGGAGTCTTCTTCACAGACTAAGGTTAATTATGGAGTTCCACAAGGTTCTGTGCTAGGACCAATTTTATTCACTTTATTCATGCTTCCCTTAGGCAGTATTATTAGAAAGCATTGCTTAAATTTTCATTGTTACGCAGATGATACCCAGCTTTATCTATCCATGAAGCGAGAGGACACACACCAATTAGTTAAACTGCAGGAATGTCTTACAGACATAAAGACATGGATGACCTCTAATTTCCTGCTTTTAAATTCAGATAAAACTGAAATTATTGTACTTGGCCCCACAAATCTTAGAAACATGGTGTCTAACCAGATCCTTACTCTGGATGGCATTACCCTGACCTCTAGTAATACTGTGAGAAATGTTGGAGTCATTTTTGATCAGGATACACTGAAAAAAGTGAAACACAGTGCACTTCATTCAAAGTACTTATTTACATTGGTGTAATGGAAAATTGTGGTTTCCAGTTTAATCTGCTGGAATCACTTTACAAAATCATGAATATACATTGTGAGAAACTAAAAAATTTTTTTAAGTTGATCCAAAGTAGCATTTTTTTCAGTGTATGTCCTTCAATGCGCATATATGTAGGACTTCTTTTTTACATTTGCGCAATATCTCTAAAATTAGAAAGGTCTTGTCTCAGAGTGATGCTGAAAAACTAATTCATGCATTTATTTCCTCTAGGCTGGACCATTGTACTTCATTATTATCAGGTTGTCCTTAAAGTTCCCTGAAAAGCCTTCAGTTAATTCAAAATGCTGCAGCTAGAGTACTGACGGGGACTAGAAGGAGAGAGCATATTTCACCCATATTGGCCTCTCTTCATTGGCTTCCTGTTAATTCTAGAATAGAATTTAAAATTCTTCTTCTTACTTATAAGGTTTTGAATAATCAGGTCCCATCTTATCTTAGGGACCTCTTAGTACCATATCACCTGTTAAGGATTTTATATATATATATATATGTTATCACTGTTAAACATTTGTACCTTCGTCTTCTTTCTTATGAAAACGGTGTTGTGCTGTTTGCACTTCACCCTGAGAATGTATGTGTTATTCAACCTTGTTTTAGCTTTGTCTTCTTTCTCATGAGAACGGTGTTGTGCTGTTTTGCACCTGTCTTAACCAAGCCTGAGAATTCTTTTTTGTTTTAGCACTCTGGGGTCAATCTGAGCTGGGAATGAAGGGCTGGATGTACTTATTATTATAATATAACTTTGTTTTCGCAGCCTCTAACGACTGGGAGTAAGAGAACGTTTTGACTGTTGTGATGTGGTGCTTAGTGTGAAGGAGTGTGAAGGACAGGACACTTCAGGCAGATGCAGAACAGCTGATACTGCAACAGACGACGAGATGTGCTGACCTGTGTAAAAGAAAGTGTCCTTCCTTACAGCTGCACTTATTGACGTATGCGTTTATGTTACGGGAAGAACTTGTCTTGCGTCATCACCCCACCCTTAGGACAAGTTTTTTGTTTATGTGATGAGGGCGTCTCTTAATAAAAAGAGCGGAAAAGCAGGCCAGACTTTAGTGTAGCCTTGGTGTACAGCCTGGCCGCACTCCGCGCGTAAAATTTGACTTTCTGTCTCACTGGTGTTTCTTGACTCTGTTTGTCTTGTTAAAGGTTTTAAAAATGTTTGGAGGAGAAAATACCTAACATCACCCCAATAGAGCGCTTCGCTCTCAGACTGCAGGCTTACTTGTAGTTCCTAAGGTTTTTAAGAGTAGAATGGGAGGCAGAGCCTTCAGCTTTCAGGCTCCTCTCCTGTGGAACCACCTCCCAATTCGGATCAGGGAGACAGACACCCTCTCTACTTTTAAGATTAGGCTTAAAACGTTCCTTTTTGCTAAGGCTTATAGTTAGGGCTGGATCAGGTGACCCTGAACCATCCCTTAGTTATGCTGCTATAGACTTAGACTGCTGGGGGGTTCCCATGATGCACTGAGTGTTTCTTTCTCTTTTTGCTCTGTATGCACCACTCTGCATTTAATCATTAGTGATTGATCTCTGCTGTCTTCCACAGCATGTCTTTTTCCTGATTCTCTCCCCTCAGCCCCAACCAGTCCCAGCAGAAGACTGCCCCTCCCTGAACCTGGTTCTGCTGGAGGTTTCTTCCTGTTAAAAGGGAGTTTTTCCTTCCCACTGTCGCCAAGTGCTTGCTCACAGGGGGTCGTTTTTCTGTAATTATTGTATGGCTTTTGCCTTGCAATATAAAGCGCCTTGGGGCAACTCTTGTTGTGATTTGGCGCTATATAAATAAAATTGATTTGATTTTGATTTGATATATATATATATGTGTGTGTGTGTGTGTGTGTTAAATTTTTTGCATAGTGCATGTTGGATTTACTTGAAACTTTTGTTGGTGCGGTTTTCTTTCAATTAGTCTAACATTTTTTTTCTGTTCGGTATGGGGCCATTATTGTAGCAAAAGTATTTGCAATTGTGTATTTTGATCTGTGTTGTAACCAGAGCCACAAATTTGTAAAAAAAAAAAAAAAAAAAAAATCTGTGTGTGTAAACAGATCCACAAATGTGTAAAAAAAATCTGTGTGTAACCAGATCCACAAATGTGTAAAAACGTTTGCGTGTGTGTAACCAGAGTCAAAAATGTGTAAAAAAACAAAAAACAAAACAATAACGTGTGTTACAAGATCCACAAATGTGTTAAAAAAAAAACAAAACGTGTAACAAGATCCATCCATCCATCCATCCATTTTATTCTGCTTTATCTGGAGTCGGGTCGCGGGGGCAGCAGCTCAAGCAAAGCTGCCCAGACCTCCCGATCCACACACACCTCCCCCAGCTCCTCCGGTGGAACCCCAAGGCGTTCCCAAGCCAGCCGAGATGTAGTCCCTCCAGCGTGTCCTGGGTCTTCCCCAGGGCCTCCTCCCAATGGGACGTGCCCGGAACACCTCTCCAGCGAGGCGTCCAGGGGGCATCCGGAAGAGATGCCCGAGCCACTTCAACTGACTCCTTTCGATGTGGAGGAGCAGCGGCTCGACTCCGAGCTCCTGACCCTATCTCTAAGGGAGCGCCCAGCCACCCTGCGGAGGAAACTCATCTCGGCCGCTTGTACCCGCGATCTCATTCTTTCGGTCATGAGCCAAATCTCATGACCATAGGTGAGGATCGGAACGTAGCTCGATCAGTAAATCGAGAGCTTTGCCCCCCTACTCAGCTCTCTCTTCACCACGACGGTCTGATACAGCGACCGCATCACTGCAAGATGCTGCACCAATCCGTCTATCGATCTCACGCTCCATCCGTCCCTCACTCATGAACAAGACCCCAAGATACTTAAACTCCTCCACTTGAGGCAAGGACACTCCACCGACCTGAAGACAACAAGATCCACACATGTAAAAAAAAATCTGTGTGTAACAAGATCCATAAATGTGTAAAAAAAAAATCTGTGTGTAACAAGATCCATAAATGTGTAAAAAAAAAATCCATGTGTAAGCAGATCCACAAATGTGTAAAAAAGTTTGCATGTGTGTAACTAGAGTCACAAATGTGTAAAAAAAAAAAAAAAAAAAATCCCTGCACGTGTATCCACGTGTCTGTAAAAATCAGGCCATGGGATTAGTTGTGTTCTTACACGTGACTTTTGCTACACTCCTGCCGCAGAAGATCCACAAATGTGTGCAGCGATTTGTATGTGTGTGGAGACTTGTCTGTGGCTGCATGGCTATACAGCTTAACACAACCAGGGGGTGCAATCAGCAATGTAATGATATTGGTCACCACTAGTGTTTTAAGTGTGGCTTTGTCCCTAGAAGAACAGCCACTAATTCAGTTTGAGGGCATCTTTTGTTGGTGTTGCTGTTGTTACACACAGAGACATTTTTTTTAACCCCTTTTGTGGATTTGGTTGAACACACAATGATTTTTTTAATGCATTTGTGGATCTGGTTACACACACAGAGATCAAAATACATACACACATACACTGATTTTAGAATACATTTGTGGATCTGGTTACACACACAGATTGAAATACACACAACAGATTTTTTTTTACACATTTGTGGATCTGGTTACACACACAGATTGAAATACACACACAGATTTTTATTGATTGATTTTTTTTTTTTTTTACACATTTGTGGATCTGGTTACACAAACACAAGGATCAAAATAGACATTTGCAAATACTTTTGCTTTAATAATGGCCCCACACTTTGGCTGCTCCCTTGTTTTCATTCAGGGTCACCACAGCAGATCTATGGTGGATCTGCATGTTGATTTGTCACAAATTTTACGCAAGATGCCCAAGTCTAACAGCTTGTTAAGGTTCATAAACACTCTTTTTAATGCCCGACAAACAAACATTTTTAGAATTGTTGTAAAAATGCAAACTACAAGGTGATTCCACAATTTATTATTATATTTGATCAAGAAAAATATACTGTTGACTACAATAATTCAAGTTAATTTAATTTGATGTCATTTAATTTAATTTAATTTAATTATTTTCATTTATATAGTGCCAAATCACAACAACGTTGCCTCAAGGTGCTTCACACAAGTAAGGTCTAACCTTAGGGCCCCTTCACACATAGTGCGAATATGTACAACTCAAATATGTGCACCACATGCCGCTGATGTGGAGCAAAATGAAATAAAAACCAGCTGTATAATTAGTGAATATCACTGGATTAATATAAATAATACATAAAAGGGGATGCAATACAGAAACCCATGGTTAAATAACCCTGGTTAAATAAAAAGAAAAAATGCCACAGGATTTGAACCCACACACTCTGATTGCCAGATGGAAACTTTACCACTGCACTACAATCACCATCTTGTAATAAGAGTGAGAAATGGCTAAATCAACAAGCAGATAAATGTGTTTTCTAAAAAATACAAAAGCACTGTGATAACTGACCAAACGGTGTTTGGTATAGCGTATTTCTGTTGATACGTGACTGAAAGTGGCATATTTGTGGCACTGTTGGCACAAGCCAACAGCGCCACAAATATGCCACAATATTCATCCATGCCATGCCACAAATGTTCATCCAAATCTGTTACCACACTCAACAGACAAATAGTTCTTCTATTTAAATTCTCATGTTTGAAACAGCTTTTCCCCATAGATTTAACCACACTCAGAACAGACAAATGATTTCTGCTGTGCGAAAGCTACATTTTTATTCTGCCAAAATCTTTAAACACAGTGAAAACTATTTTTTTTTCTTCCCTGTATGAATTGGCATGTGTTGATCTTGCTTTTTTCCTCCAAATGTTGTACCACATCTTGTAAGACTTCTATTTTGATCCCCCCCACCAAAAAATAATTTACTCCACTGAGAACAAATGTTTTTTCTCCTGTATAAATTGTTGTGTTCATCTTGATTTTCTTCCTCTATATACATATTTCACCATGCTAAAAACAATCAATTTCTCTACTCTATAAGGGTGATTCTTAGACTACGGACACTTATTATGTCTTTTGATCATATTTTATGAAAAACAGAAAAAAGGGGAAATTTCACATTTTTATAGTTATCTTTACAATGAAAGTGTGTTAAGAAATTTGTTCTAGTAGTCTATGATGACTTTTTCACCTTTTTTCCAGCATCATTATATGTAAATATTGCCGTTTTGTGCTTGTCCCACACCCAGACTTTTGAGCTTCAATGATAAAAATGAATGGTAAAGAAACATTTTTTCTAATGTTTTAAAATATCTCTGAATAAAATATCAGTAAAATAATCAAAACATAATTGGAGTATTCAATGTCATACAACTGTTGTGATTTTTTTAAACAAAATGTAGTTGTCCCACACTATTGCCATAATTTCCACCACAACACTGTAATGTCCCTTTAAACAGTTTGTATGAAAGATTGTTTGGGTAGTTTCTATGGAGATAAACAGTGACATCAGAGCACATGTATATAGCGCCAAATCACAACAAACAGTTGCCCCAAGGCGCTTTATATTGTAAGGCAATGGTGTGGTGGAAATTACATTTACAAGGCCAATAGTGCCCGTAGTTAAAGAATCACCCATAAACTCTTGTGTTCTCTTGGCATGTTACACTAATCTTTAACCGTCCTCAGAGCAGGCAAATCATTGTTCTCCTTTATACCTTGTATTTATTCTGCTGTCAAATATTTTGTAATTTGAGAGGCAATTGCTTGTAGTTTTGCAGTTGCAGTGACTTCTTCCTTTACCATTGGTAAATCTGTTTCTTTTATCTGCTCCTCAAATACTGCCTTTTCCTCCTGCTCCACTTCTCATGCCTTGAGTAAGCGAAGCAGTAAAAGATCTATTTCTTCTCTTCAATGATCCAATTTACAGTGGCGTAGTTTCATTGATTTCTTTTGGCCCTTTGAGGCTGTTGCTGCTGGAGTCCAGGATCAGAACTATGCTGATCTGGTGATGCTGATCTGAACAATGCAGCACTGGGAGAAGTTGCACCATTGCTCTCCTCACACATCTTGGTGCCTCGGCGTGATTTGGGGGCCTTTTTATCCTGGGCGACATCCAGCCAGTACAATTTATCATTTTTAGACTTTTTCATATTTGGTTTGTGGAGTTTTTAGCTGGGGTTCATTTTTATTGAAACGTCCTCATACCGAGATCTCTCTCGGCAAACCCTCTTCAGAGTGGGACTGAGGACACTCGAGGCAAGTGGCCAGTAGGAACTCCTAACCCACCCTCTCTGCTTGCTCTGGTGGGTTTGGAGTTCCTACTGGGCACTTGCCTCAAGTGTCCTCGGTCCCACTGTGAAGAGGGTTTGCGGGGAGAGATCTCTGTATGAGGACGTTTCAATGAAAACGAACCCTAGCTAAAAACTCCACAAAGCAAATATGGAAAAGTGGAAAAATGATCAATTGTACTGGCCGGATGTCTCCCAGGATAAAAAGGTCTGCTCTCCTCTATGAATTCCCATATGTCTGTTCAGATCACTTTTTTGCCCAAATGTTTTACCACAATCAGAACAGCCAACTATTTTCTTTCCTGTATTAATTTTCATATGGGTATACATACATATTTTTGTCCAAAACTTTCATCACACTCTGAACAGACAAATGGTTTCTTTCCCTTATGAATTCTCATGTGTCTGATCAGAAAAGCTTTTTTGCCCAAAACGTTTACCACATTCAGAACAGATGAATGGTCTCTCTCATTTATCTTGGATTTCTTTTTAATAGAATACAGTGGGCCCCAGACCCAGGGTCTAAAGTTGCACTCTAGACTCTAAAGTAATACCCTAACCATAGCTGGCACTGTATCCGAGGGCTCTCTTCAGGATGGTGATCATTCCCTTAATTGCAGACAATTGCACCTTGTGTCAAAGCGCATGTCATTCAAAGCGCATATTAAACAAATATGTAGGACTGCTTTTTTGCATTTACGCAATATCTCTAAAATCAGAATGGTCTTGTCTCAGAGTGATGCTGAAAAACTAATTCATGCATTTATTTCCTCTAGGCTGGACTATTGTAATTCATTATTATCAGGTTGTCCTAAAAGTTCCCTAAAAAGCCTTCAGTTAATTCAAAATTCTGCAGCTAGAGTACTGACGGGGACTAGAAGGAGAGAGCATATCTCACCCATATTGACCTCTTTTCATTGGCTTCCTGTTAATTCTAGAATAGAATTTAAAATTCTTCTTCTTACTTATAAGGTTTTGAATAATCAGGTCCCATCTTATCTTAGGGACCTCGTAGTACCATATCACCCCAATAGAGCGCTTCGCTCTCAGACTGCAGGCTTACTTGTAGTTCCTAGGGTTTGTAAGAGTAGAATGGGAGGCAGAGCCTTCAGCTTTCAGGCTCCTCTCCTGTGGAACCAGCTCCCAATTCAGATCAGGGAGACAGACACCCTCTCTACTTTTAAGATTAGGCTTAAAACTTTCCTTTTTGCTAAAGCTTGTAGTTAGGGCTGGATCAGGTGACCCTGAACCATCCCTTAGTTATGCTGCTATAGACGTAGACTGCTGGGGGGTTCCCATGATGCATTGTTTCTTTCTCTTTTTGCTCTGTATGCACCACTCTGCATTTAATCATTAGTGATCGATCTCTGCTCCCCTCCACAGCATGTCTTTTTCCTGGTTCTCTCCCTCAGCCCCAACCAGTCCCAGCAGAAGACTGCCCCTCCCTGACCCTGGTTCTGCTGGAGGTTTCTTCCTGTTAAAAGGGAGTTTTTCCTTCCCACTGTAGCCAAGTGCTTGCTCACAGGGGGTCGTTTTGACCGTTGGGGTTTTACATAATTATTGAATGGCCTTGCCTTACAATATAAAGCGCCTTGCGGCAACTGTTTGTTGTGATTTGGTGCTATATAAAAAAATTGATTGATTGATTGATTGTGTGCACTTGGGTGACCAGCGATTGCCTCAAAGTATTTCTTCAGGTTCTTCTTCATAAGGCCTGTTACCCCCACCACAACTGGGATGATATCAATGTCTTTCAATGACCATGTTATTCGTAGGTCATTTTTCAGGTCTTGGTATTTTGTGATCTTTCCCCTTTCAGCTCGATTCAGGCCATAGCCATTGGGGACCATCACATCAATGATTTTGGCTGTTGTCTCTTGCTTGTTCCAGATGACCATATCAGGTTTTATTGCACCTCCTTCGATATCTCTTCCTGCTGGGATCTCTTTGTCATAGAAGACAGTTACTTTTCCATTGGATGAGACTGGTGCTGGGTCATGCTGCCAGATGTTTTCCTTTACTTACATCTCCAGTTCCTTGCATACTTTCCAGTGGAGATATTGACAGATCTTGTTGTGTCGCGATGTATAATGTCCATCTGTCATGAGCATCTGGCATGCTGATGTTAGATGGATTACACTCTCAATAGCTGTATGACAGAATTGGCATTTGTCATTTTGTGAGAGCCCTGCCATTTTTTCTTTTTTTTTTTTGAAGCCATTTGTTAGAAGTCCCTGATCTTATGCTCCAACAAGAATTCATTCTTGATCAAAACCAAGTTCTCAATTTTTCAGCCACTGCATTGATCCAGCTTTGTCAATGTATTCCTTTTCGAGTTCTTCTTGGAATCGTCCAGCCCTTTTGTGCTGTTTCCATTTGTCCACTTGATGTTTTTGTTCTTTTTGCTGTATTGTTCTCTGGGCTGTCTTGCAAGTTTTGTTTCAGACATCAGATTGTTGCTTTCTCTCTATTGTAAGAGTTCTCCACCAAAGTTTTTTGCCAGTTTGATGACTGAGGTCTCTTCGGATAAGGTCTTCTCATGATGATGTGCTACATTTGTCATGACATCTTCAGAGCTCTTTAAGTACTGTCCAGTACTTATTATCATTGCTCTGTAGGCCTGGTTGATTTCAGTGAGACCCAGACCACCTTCACTGTGAGTGAGATATATTCTGTCCATGCACTGATTTCTGTACGTGACTTTGTGGAGGGTGAGCATTTTCCTGGTTTTCTTGTCCAACTTATTAAGCTCACGCTGTGGCCATTCTACTATGCCAAACCCATAGGTCAGCTCTGGTATTGCAAAGTGGTTTATGGCTGTGATCTTGTTCTTTGGTGTCAACTCTGTTTTGCAGATCTTTTTTAAGCAGTTTAGGTATTCTTGTGTTGTTTTCTTTCTCATTTTCTTGTGTTCTATTGTAGCATTTTCTTCAATTCCCAAGTAGAGTCTTCAGCCAAATCTTCAATGCAACTCCCCTCATCCAACTGTATGTTTTCTGCTGTTCTCTTTTCACCCTTTTTGATTGTGCATTTTGAGCATTTCTCCAGTCCAAATTTCATACCAGCATCTTTGGAGAACTTATGGACTGCTTCCATGAGCCGACTGAGTCTCTGTTTTGTGTTGGCAAAGATTTTTAAGTCATCCATGAACAGCAGATGGTTCACAGGTTTTTGATTTTTCCTTCCTCTGCCTTTGCTTAAGTCACACCCGATGACATGCTCCTTCAGGATCTTGCTAAGTGGGTCCATGGTTCAGCAGAATAAAAGTGGCGAGAGGCTGTCTCCCTGGAATATCCCTCTCTGAACTCATATGTCTGGGATTATTATTTGTCACTCTGTGTGGTTTAGGGTGATGGTGGTGTTCCACTTGTTCATTTGTTCTCTCATGAAAGATCTTATTTCCTCATTGATGTTGTGGAGTGCTAATTACCTCATGATCCAGGAGTGTGGCATGCTGTCAAATGCCTTTTTGTAATCAATCTAAGCCATACTGAGGTTTCTCCTCCTTTTTTTGCAATCCTCCAGGATTGCTTTGTTTATCAGTAATTGGTGTTTAGCGCCTAATCTTTTTTTAAAACAACCTTTCTGTTCATTTTCCAGGTAGCCACCAGTGTCAAGATGTTCATAAATGGCATCAGTTATGATTCCTGTCAGCCATTTGTACGTTGTTGTTACGCAGCACATGGTCTGTACTTGTTGGGTTGCTGTGTTTCCTTGGTCTTTGGTAGTAGGCTTGTGTTCCCAGTCGTTAGCCAGTCTGGCACGTCTTCTTCTCCAGTCAATATTTTGTGAAAGCCATGGCATAGTGGTGGTGCAATGCTGTCAGTCTTTTCAACCAAATTTTTTTGATTTTGTCAATGACAGGTGCATTGAAGTTACTGTATTCATTCTTTTTCCTTCTGATCTCCTCTTCAGTGATTATAATTGCTGGCATTTGCTGTTTGTCTTTGTTTTTCTGTTTTATTATTTCAATCCACTCAGCCTCCTGGTGTTAGAGCGCTTTTTTTTGTAAGTATTTTGCCACACTCAGAACAGACAAATAGTTTCTCTCCTGTATTCTCTCCTGTATGAATTCTCATGTGTTTTCACACTGCTTTTTTGCCCAAATTGTTTACCACATTGAGAACAGACATGTGTCTGTTCAGCGAATGTTTCTGTCCACATATTTTGCCACATTCAAAACAGACAAATGGTTTTTCAGTTAGATTTCTTTTTTACAGAGTGCAGCCAAATATTTTTTTTTCCTGTATGACTGGTTGAGTGTGTCTTCATATTACCTATTTGTCTGTACCTTTTATTACAGTCAAGGCAACTAAAGATTTTATCACTTGCTTGAATTCTCTTGTGTTGCTTTGAGTTGCTCACATAACCAAATGCTTTTCCACATTCAGAGCATTTATTACTTTAACTAATGCTAAAAGAAGCTTCACTGGGTGAACCTGAGGTTTGATGACCCTGTGATGTCAGTGGTTTTTCTTAATTTTCTATCTTCACAGGAACAGCAGAAAAAGGTAACGTAGCGACAGCAGCCCCCTCCAGCTGATCAAGTAGATGTCCTTCATGACTTGTCCAGAGATTCTCTGAGTGTTGACCCTTCTGGTCAACACTCAGTTTCAACTCCTTTTCTTCACTGTAGTTTCTTAAAGGTATTCTAGAAAAAGTAGAACTTTAAAAAATGACTTTATGTCATGTCAAAGGTTTGTTTATTTGCTATGAAGTAAAAAAAGTTGGATGAACATCTTCTGTGTGTAGTGACTCCATAGTTTTTGCCAGTGTTGTCAACCTCTAGTCGGGATTGTTAAAGCCCCCAACACACATAACAAGAATGTGCAGAAACCATGTCTGAATTCCAACACTTTTCGGATGTGCATCGATGTGATTCTGGCTATGTGTGACGGGGTATAAAGCAGAATTAACATGGCTATTTTCTAAATATTTAGTGTTGAGATGACAACTAAATAGTATGCTGTCTGTATTTTTCATGTTGCTGTCATGATTTGGTCTGTGGGGTTTATTGTTTGTTTTTTTCTCTCTTTTATGCTTTGTGGGTTGTCTTGCACTGGGGTTTTAAGGAGGGATTGATCTTATCTGGTATTGAGTCCTTGGTGTTGGGCGTTTCCCTGTTCCTCCCTTCCTGCTTGCCACGCCCCCTTTCTGGAACTTTCCTCACGCACCTGGGGTGCATTTCCTCCTGATCTCATCCCCTTGCGAGATTGTTGTGCCTTGTGCCACAATCAATTCAATCAATTCAATCAATTTTTTTATATAGCGCCAAATCACAACAAACAGTTGCCCCAAGGCGCTTTATATTGTAAGGCAAGGCCATACAATAATTATGTAAAACCCCAACGGTCAAAACGACCCCCTGTGAGCAAGCACTTGGCTACAGTGGGAAGGAAAAACTCCCTTTTAACAGGAAGAAACCTCCAGCAGAACCAGGCTCAGGGAGGAGCAGTCTTCTGCTGGGACTGGTTGGGGCTGAGGGAGAGAACCAGGAAAAAGACATGCTGTGGAGGGGAGCAGAGATCGATCACTAATGATTAAATGCAGAGTGGTGCATACAGAGCAAAAAGAGAAAGAAACAGTGCATCATGGGAACCCCCCAGCAGTCTACGTCTATAGCAGCATAACTAAGGGATGGTTCAGGGTCACCTGATCCAGCCCTAACTATAAGCTTTAGCAAAAAGGAAAGTTTTAAGCCTAATCTTAAAAGTAGAGAGGGTGTCTGTCTCCCTGATCTGAATTGGGAGCTGGTTCCACAGGAGAGGAGCCTGAAAGCTGAAGGCTCTGCCTCCCATTCTACTCTTACAAACCCTAGGAACTACAAGTAAGCCTGCAGTTTGAGAGCGAAGCGCTCTATTGGGGTGATATGGTACTACGAGGTCCCTAAGATAAGATGGGACCTGATTATTCAAAACCTTATAAGTAAGAAGAAGAATTTTAAATTCTATTCTAGAATTAACAGGAAGCCAATGAAGAGAGGCCAATATGGGTGAGATATGCTCTCTCCTTCTAGTCCCCGTCAGTACTCTAGCTGCAGCATTTTGAATTAACTGAAGGCTTTTTAGGGAACTTTTAGGACAACCTGATAATAATGAATTACAATAGTCCAGCCTAGAGGAAATAAATGCATGAATTAGTTTTTCAGCATCACTCTGAGACAAGACCTTTCTGATTTTAGAGATATTGCGTAAATGCAAAAAAGCAGTCCTACATATTGTTTAATATGCGCTTTGAATGACATATCCTGATCAAAAATGACTCCAAGATTTCTCACAGTATTACTAGAGGTCAGGGTAATGCCATCCAGAGTAAGGATCTGGTTAGACACCATGTTTCTAAGATTTGTGGGGCCAAGTACAATAACTTCAGTTTTATCTGAGTTTAAAAGCAGGAAATTAGAGGTCATCCATGTCTTTATGTCTGTAAGACAATCCTGCAGTTTAGCTAATTGGTGTGTGTCCTCTGGCTTCATGGATAGATAAAGCTGGGTATCATCTGCGTAACAATGAAAATTTAAGCAATACCATCTAATAATACTGCCTAAGGGAAGCATGTATAAAGTGAATAAAATTGGTCCTAGCACAGAACCTTGTGGAACTCCATAATTAACTTTAGTCTGTGAAGAAGATTCCCCATTTACATGAACAAATTGTAATCTATTAGACAAATATGATTCAAACCACCGCAGCGCGGTGCCTTTAATACCTATGGCATGCTCTAATCTCTGTAATAAAATTTTATGGTCAACAGTATCAAAAGCAGCACTGAGGTCTAACAGAACAAGCACAGAGATGAGTCCACTGTCCGAGGCCATAAGAAGATCATTTGTAACCTTCACTAATGCTGTTTCTGTACTATGATGAATTCTAAAACCTGACTGAAACTCTTCAAATAGACCATTCCTCTGCAGATGATCAGTTAGCTGTTTTACAACTACCCTTTCAAGAATTTTTGAGAGAAAAGGAAGGTTGGAGATTGGCCTATAATTAGCTAAGATAGCTGGGTCAAGTGATGGCTTTTTAAGTAATGGTTTAATTACTGCCACCTTAAAAGCCTGTGGTACATAGCCAACTAACAAAGATAGATTGATCATATTTAAGATCGAAGCATTAAATAATGGTAGGGCTTCCTTGAGCAGCCTGGTAGGAATGGGGTCTAATAAACATGTTGATGGTTTGGATGAAGTAACTAATGAAAATAACTCAGACAGAACAATCGGAGAGAAAGAGTCTAACCAAATACCGGCATCACTGAAAGCAGCCAAAGATAACGATACGTCTTTGGGATGGTTATGAGTAATTTTTCTCTAATAGTTAAAATTTTGTTAGCAAAGAAAGTCATGAAGTCATTACTAGTTAAAGTTAATGGAATACTCAGCTCAATAGAGCTCTGACTCTTTGTCAGCCTGGCTACAGTGCTGAAAAGAAACCTGGGGTTGTTCTTATTTTCTTCAATTAGTGATGAGTAGAAAGATGTCCTAGCTTTACGGAGGGCTTTTTATAGAGCAACAGACTCTTTTTCCAGGCTAAGTGAAGATCTTCTAAATTAGTGAGACGCCATTTCCTCTCCAACTTATGGGTTATCTGCTTTAAGCTACGAGTTTGTGAGTTATACCACGGAGTCAGACACTTCTGATTTAAAGCTCTCTTTTTCAGAGGAGCTACAGCATCCAAAGTTGTCTTCAATGAGGATGTAAAACTATTGACGAGATACTCTATCTCCCTTACAGAGTTTAGGTAGCTACTCTGCACTGTGTTGGTATATGGCATTAGAGAACATAAAGAAGGAATCATATCCTTAAACCTAGTTACAGCGCTTTCTGAAAGACTTCTAGTGTAATGAAACTTATTCCCCACTGCTGGTTAGTCCATCAGAGTAAATGTAAATGTTATTAAGAAATGATCAGACAGAAGGGAGTTTTCAGGGAATACTGTTAAGTCTTCTATTTCCTAGATCTAAGATATGATTAAAGTGGTGGGTGGACTCATTTACTTTTTGAGCAAAGCCAATAGAGTCTAATAATAGATTAAATGCAGTGTTGAGGCTGTCATTCTCAGCATCTGTGTGGATGTTAAAATCGCCCACTATAATTATCTTATCTGAGTTAAGCACTAAGTCAGACAAAAGGTCTGAAAATTCACAGAGAAACTCACAGTAACGACCAGGTGGATGATAGATAATAACAAATAAAACTGGTTTTTGGGACTTCCAATTTGGATGGACAAGACTAAGAGACAAGCTTTCAAATGAATTAAAGCTCTGTCTGGGTTTTTGATTAATTAATAAGCTGGAATGGAAGATTGCTGCTAATCCTCCGCCCCGGCCCGTGCTACGAGCATTCTGACAGTTAGTGTGACTCGGGGGTGTTGACTCATTTAAACTAACATATTCATCCTGCTGTAACCAGGTTTCTGTTAGGCAGAATAAATCAATATGTTGATCAATTATTATATCATTTACCAACAGGGACTTAGAAGAGAGAGACCTAATGTTTAATAGACCACATTTAACTGTTTTAGTCTGTGGTGCAGTTGAAGGTGCTATATTATTTTTTCTTTTTGAATTTTTATGCTTAAATAGATTTTTGCTGGTTATTGGTAGTCTGGGAGCAGGCACCGTCTCTACGGGGATGGGGTAATGAGGGGATGGCAGGGGGAGAGAAGCTGCAGAGAGGTGTGTAAGACTACAACTCTGCTTCCTGGTCCCAACCCTGGATAGTCACGGTTTGGGACCGCAAGTGTTTGTCTTCAGAGTTTTCACAGTCCTGTTTTGCTTTACCGTGTATCGACCTGTCTGCCTGTTTTTGGAACATGTTTCTGCCTAATGCTTCAGTTAGGGCCTCTTCACACATAGTGTGATAGTTTGGACGAAGTGCACACTTAGTGCGCATGACACAGGAATCGTGCGCAAACCATGTAATGTCGTCCTTGCCACCAACACCTCATACACCTGTCGCTACCACTATTTGCGCACACAAGCACCTGAAAGACAAATTGTGTGCTGTGTGAACCCATCGCACCCTCTCGCTACAGGTGCCGGCCAAATTCCAGGTGACACGCATGAACACAAGCAGCTGTGGTGATCTGTCATTCTGAACATTCCAGCTGGAAAACACCTGTGTTTGGACAGTTATGGACTAACAACTGTCCACTGTGAGGCGCGTATGTCTGATTGCTGTATTTACGTGGACATAAATAAAAACATATATCGCCATGGTGGCGACAAGCTGCAGCAAGTGAGTGGACACTGACAGCCCCCCAGGTTGAAATGGATGGTCAGATCAGAACACACAGCGGGCGATCTGACCATCACGTCACCCACGTGAGCTCTGTTCCACATGACATGGTGTCTGTGCTGCGGCGTGCTGTCCACAAGACACGTGTCATGCAGAACTCGTGTGGCCGACTGGGCTGCTTCTCATTCATGTCATGAGTGTATGTCTGTGACCATGGGTCATCACCAGAGGAACAGATGGATCATATTTGTGTTGCTCACTAGATAAATGTGGTATTTTATATGGTGTGGGATTTATTATTTTTTTTTGTAATGCTTCCATGTCCTTCCTGATATGAGGCAGATTCCCGCAGCTTTCAAAGAACAGCTCTGTAGCTCAGTGGTAAAGTTGCTGACTGGTGATTAGAGCTTTTGGAAGGAATGGGTTCATGTCCCGGGTGGTGTGTATTTTTTAAATTATTCTACATAAGCAGTGCGATGTGGTTCCACACATACCAGCTGGTTTTTATTTCTTCCACATAAGCGTCACCATGTGGTGCACCTCGCACTGTTCCTGCTCGACGGACGACCGATGTTTCGTGTGCTAATGTTGAACTGTTTCACCGTGTTTGTCCAAACATCGTCCAAACATCTCACTATGTGTGAAAGGGCCATTACTGTTGCTATTTTTGGACTGCCTTTTTGTGTATGGACCCACACTAGCCCAGGCATTAAACTCTGTTAAGCTGAGACCTGAATCCTGCATTTGTGCCCAACCTCTTGGTGCCGTCTGGCTTGTCAGTTGCCAGTTCTCAATTGCTGTCTGGTCACATTTTCAGTTAAGAAAACAATAACAGTCAGGTTTCCAGTCAGGTATTGTGAAAACACCTCCCCCACACACCTCCCCCAGCTCCTCCGAGGGAACCCCAAGGTGTTCCGAAGCCAGCCGAGAGATGTAGTCCCTCCAGCATGTCCTGGGTCTTCCCCGGGGCCTCCTCCCAACGGGACATGCCCGGAACACCTCTCCAGCAAGGCGTCCACGGGGCATCCGGAAAAAATGCCCAAGCCACCTCAGCTGACTCCTTTTGACGTGGAGGAGCAGCGGCTCAACTCCGAGGTCCTCCCGAGTGACCGAGCTCCTCACCCTATCTCTAAGGGAGCTCCCAGCCACCCTGCGGAGGAAACTCATCTCGGCCGCTTGTACTCGCGATCTCAATGAGGATATAAAACTATTGACGAGATAATCTATCTCACTCACAGAGTTTAGGTAGCTACTCTGCCCTGTGTTGGTATATGGCATTGAAGAACATAAAGAAGGAATCATATCCTTAAACCTAGTTACAGCGCTTTCTGAAAGACTTCTACTGTAATGAAACTTATTCCCCACTGCTGGGTAGTCCATCAGAGTAAATGTAAATGTTATTAAGAAATGATCAGACAGAAGGGGGTTTTCAGGGAATACTGTTAAGTCTTCAATTTCCATACCATAAGTCAGAACAAGATCTAAGGTATGATTAAAGTGGTGGGTGGACTTATTTACATTTTGAGCAAAGCCAATCGAGTCTAACAATAGATTAAATGCAGTGCTGAGGCTGTCATTCTCAGCATCTGTGTGGATGTTAAAATCGCCCACTATAATTATCTTATCTGAGCTAAGCACTAAGTCAGACAAAAGGTCCGAAAATTCACAGAAACTCACAGTAACGACCAGCTGGACGATAGATAATAACAAATAAAACTGGTTTTTGGGACTTCCGATTTGGATGGACAAGACTAAGAGTCAAGCTTTCAAATGAATTAAAGCTCTGTCTGGGTTTTTGATTAAGTAATAAGCTGGAGTGGAAGATTGCTGGTAATCCTCCGCCTCGGCCCGTGCTATGAGCGTTCTGGCAGTTAGTGTGACTCGGGGGTGTTGACTGTGTAAGACTACAACTCTGCTTCCTGGTCCCAACCCTGGGTAGTTACGGTTTGGAGGATTTAAGAAAATTGGCCAGATTTCTAGAAATGAGAGCTGCTCCATCCAAAGTGGGATGGATGCCGTCTCTCCTAACAAGACCAGGTTTTCCCCAGAAGCTTTGCCAATTATCTATGAAGCCCACCTCATTTTTTGGACACCACTCACACAGCCAGCAATTCAGGGAGAACATGCGGCTAAACATGTCACTCCCGGTCCGATTGGGGAGGGGCCCAGAGAAAACTATAGAGTCCGACATTGTTTTTGCAAAGTTACACACCGATTCAATATTAATTTTAGTGACCTCCGATTGGCGTAACCGGGTGTCATTACTGCCGACATGAATTACAATCTTATGTGAATTACAATCTTACCAAATTTACGCTTAGCCTTAGCAGTTTCAAATTTCCTTCAATGTCGTCTGCTCTGACCCCCGGAAGACAATTGACTATGATTGCTGGTGTCGCTAACTTCACATTTCTCAAAACAGAGTCGCCAATAACCAGAGTTTGTTCGTCGGCGGGTGTGGGTTTGCTGAGTGGGGAAAAACGGTTAGAGATGTGAACGGGTTGGCGGTGTACACGGGGCTTCTGTTTAGGATTACGTTTCCTCCTCACAGTCACCCAGTCGGCCTGCTTTCCGGGCTGCTCGGGATCCACTGTAGGGGAACTAACGGCGGCTGAGCTACCTTGGTCCGCACCGACTACAGGGGCCTGGCTAGCTGTAGGATTTTCCAAGGTGCGGAGCCGAGTCTGCAATTCGCCCAGCCTGGCCTCCAAAGCTACGAATAAGCTACACTTATTACAAGTACCATTACCACTAAAGGAGGCCGAGGAATAACTAAACATTTAATCTACTCTACTTTTATCTAATCTACTTTTAAGATTAGGCTTAAAACTTTCCTTTTTGCTAAAGCTTATAGTTAGGGCTGGATCAGGTTTAGTTATGCTGCTATAGACGTAGACTGCTGGGGGGTTCCCATGATGCAGTGTTTCTTTCTCTTTTTGCTCTGTATGCACCACTCTGCATTTAATCATTAGTGATCGATCTCTGCTCCCCTCCACAGCATGTCTTTTTCCTGGTTCTCTCCCTCAGCCCCAACCAGTCCCAGCAGAAGACTGCCCCTCCCTGAGCCTGGTTCTGCTGGAGGTTTCTTCCTGTTAAAAGGGAGTTTTTCCTTCCCACTGTCGCCAAGTGCTTGCTCACAGGGGGTCGTTTTGACCGTTGGCGTTTTTGCATAATTATTGTATGGCCTTGCCTTACAATATAAAGCGCCTTGGGGCAACTGTTTGTTGTGATTTGGCGCTATATAAAAAAAAATTGATTGATTGATTGATTGATTTCACACCCAGAGCAGAAACGTGCGGGAGAAACAGGAGAAGCCGCCATGCTAAACCGGCTAAGAGCTAGTAGCTGCGCTAAACTAGCGGATTCCTAAAAACACACAAAGTGAATAATGTGTAAATAATTTAGAGGTGATTCAGCAGAGGGAGTGCTTTAGTTAAGGCACGTGAAGATTACACTGTGAAACAAATCGTTATCTAGTTAACTAGATCAATCTAACTGCGCAGATTAAACAGCTAACAGATACAGAAAAACACCGCTGTGCTCCGGAACAGGAAGTGATACAATACTGCAGTGAGAGCCAACCACCAGTAGAGGATATACGAGGTCTGTCCGTAAAGTATAGGTCCTTTTTATTTTTTTCAAAAACTATATGGATTTCATTCATATGTTTTTACGTCAGACATGCTTGAACCCTCGTGCGCATGCGTGAGTTTTTCCACGCCTGTCGGTGACGTCATTCGCCTGTGAGCACTCCTTTGTCTGAGAAGTTGCTGAGAGACTGGCGCTTTGTTTGATCAAAATTTTTTCTAAACCTGTGAGACACATCGAAGTGGACATGGTTCGAAAAATTAAGCTGGTCTTCAGTGAAAATTTTAACAGCTGATGAGAGATTTTGAGGTGATTCTGTCGCTTTAAGGACTTTTCACGGTGCGAGACGTCGTGCAGCGCTCTCAGGCAGCGTCATCAGCCTGTTTCAAGCTTAAAACCTCCACATTTCAGGCTCTGTTGATCCAGGACGTCGTGAGAGAACAGAGAAGTTTCAGAAGAAGTCGGTTTCAGCATTTTATCCGGATATTCCACTGTTAAAGGAGATTGTTTGGACAGGGAGCAAATTTAAATAAATAAATAAATCTAAATAAAAATAAAATCTTGTGGTGGGTGGTGCTGTTGAATGGGGTTACAACCACAACGTGGAAGAACACAACAGTATAAAAAAAGAACTCGTTTCCAGAGCGGATCAAAGTAGTGGGCGAATAGTTAGCCTACATCATCCGCCCACATTTCATTATCATCTCATCATGGTAACGTCCAGGAAACACCCCAGTAAGTTATCATGTTAATTATTGGTATTGGGGAAGAAGTTGTAAGAGTAGAAACTGTCCCTTCTTCAATCCAGGCAGTCTACTGAACGAAGTCCTTACCCAGCTTTAGGCTGTATGGCTCATAATAGCATGATTTCAACAAGAAAACAACATTATATATGCAGTGGTTTAATTCAACAGCAAAAATAAAGGTAAATTCTAGATTAGATTCCAAAATTATATCACACAATTACAATAAATTTTTCAGATGAAGTGATGATTAAAAGGGAGTAAAGGCTCATTTATGCTCCATTCATGTATGTTTAAGACAGTGAAATCATCGCTGCCTGAATACTTCCGAAGATCCTTAACATTTCCAGGGATGTTAAGCAAAACATCCACGAGAAGGCACTGCAGAGCCTCTTGAAAATTTGCAACAACATCAAATATGGCGACAGTTAAAGAGCTTGTAATAATGTTTCAGCCATAAAAGACACAAAAGCGCAGGCAGCGGTATAGACAGAGGTGGTCTGTGCAGCAGTTAAATACTTCACATGTAGTCATTGTCTTTGTCATGTTCTTTTGCCTAGGTTTGTGACTTGCTTGAACACTTTGGGTACATTGCCCCGATCATTGCAGGTGAAACTGCTCCATTTCATCTATATCTATAAGCCTTCAGAATACAGACAGAAAATGCAAACAAAATGAACACAGCGTGCAGAGAGAAGGCGTGGTCTGTATCTGTTTTTAACACTGAGCATAAATGAGCCTGAAATGTTACTCTGACTAGATTGGAACACATACTAGTACAATGCAAACAGACACCATACTTATATATACTCTGCAGTTCACACAGATAACACAATAGTCTTTTGTCACATATTAACAGTAAACAAGCATGCATCACAAATAGACACCAGTTGCTTTGTCTACTGTGCGTAACACAAAAGTGTTTGACTATGTAACACTTTAATATTGCTGTTGTACTGTGCTAATGATGGAAATGCTCATTTCTTATGAACATGGCTGTTTAGCTAAGCCACTCTGAGATTAGTCTGAGAATGCAAGACAGTGCATCCTCAGACTGTGATGACTCTTGAACTCAGACGCAAATTGGATGACATCTTGGAGCAGATGCGTGCCTTGCAGTTGAAGCTGAAGATTTCAGAGGCCAGTGAATATTCTTAATTCATAATTAGGATTTGGTTGTGCAAGTGGAACTGTTAAAAAGTGTTTTTCAGTACTGTAACCATAACATTACGGGCTTATCAAGCCTGAAGGTCAAATTGCCCGACTGTTTTTCCTCCAGAGGGATTTGTTGTGGCCTGGGGAACATTGGCTGTTTCTTATCTCATCTCACAAAGACAGTAAACTGCTTTTCACAGGACTGAAGCATGTTCCATTCACTCCCCCCACCCCCTCCTTTCCCCATCAACACCCCCCCCCCCTTTCCGGCGCCTGCTAACGTCACTTTCCCCTTCGACGGGGGCGGTGCAGTTTTAGCTGCAGCCCAGGTCCCCACCCCAAGCTGATGGAGGCAAATCTCAGGGTTGCTGCGTGGCCTTCACCCACTTGCTTCAATTCAGATAACGGACTTCTTCAAACTTAGTGCACATTAACAATGTCAAATATGTATGTGTTGCCTTTAATTCTGATGTGTGCCATTATTACGGTAAACAAGTAATAATTGTGGACTAATTGCTGTCTGAGGTAACTGGAGTGTAAATGTAATTTCTCCACTGTAAGATCAATAAAGTATATCTAATCTAATCTAATTATAATATTAGCATATCAAGTCACTTTAGAATGTCCATGTCAAAGGTTTATCTTCATTCAAATGAATTGACATTAACCTGTGCTCTCTGTGTTTGTGTGTGTTACATGTTACCATCCCTGGTTCTCAAGACCAGGCCCTTAAGTGGCTGTACTCTACTCTTTTCTACTCTTCTATTTCTATTTTACTCTTCCTTTGTAATATTTAGATATACCTTAGTATACTAGCATAGTTCCACCTTAGAATTGGAATATAATATATAAGATATACCTTACTGAATTTTCATGTAAGGTAGGGGTGTCAGGTACACAGAAGTCATGGTTCATTCCACAACTCGGTTTAGACATCATGGTTTGACAAGAGTTCGGTGTTTGAAATTCTTTATTCTGTGGAGGAACTGTTTTGGTGCTACAAATGGGTTTACCAATGGTGACGTAAATGTAAACTAAAATCATTCAACATTTCAAGTTAGATGATTCTGTCTTCATGCCCAAAGGATTTGTCACTGGAAGACACATTCATACTATTTAATCTTATACATAGGTCATAAAATGTTTAAAAGGTAAAAACACATTAGTATCAGATGGACATAGCATTTACCGCCAGTATTCAAAACGTAGCTTTAATCTGTGAGCAGCAGAGAGCTCCTTCAGCCACTGAGTGGAAATGCAAACATTAAAGGTTATTAATTGATTACGGCTCTTGTCATATTTGTTGGATGACTTTACTGTGAAGGTTATTAAGTGTTTTGTTACTTTGTTTTTCTTCAATATTTTTTCCATGTTAAATTGCTTGATTTATGTGCAACATTGAAGGCATCTCATAAAATGTCAGATTTAAAATCACTGATGCAGTGTCACTATTTGGCAGGCATCTCATCCCTAAAATTTTATACCAATTCATACAACCCCTGGCAAAAATTATGGAATCACCGGCCTCAGAGGATGTCATTCAGTTGTTAATTTTGTAGAAAAAAGCAGATCACAGACATGACACAAAACTAAAGTCATTTCAAATGGCAACTTTCTGGCTTTAAGACACACTAATAAGAAATCAAGAAAAAAAGATTGTGGCAGTCAGTAACGGTTACTTTTTTAGACCAAGCAGAGGAAAAAAAATATGGAATCACTCAATTCTGAGGAAAAAATTATGGAATCACCCTGTAAATTTTCATCCCCAAAACTAACACCTGCATCATATCAGATCTGCTTGTTAGTCTGCATCTAAAAAGGAGTGAACACACCTTGGAGAGCTGTTGCACCAAGTGGACTGACATGAATCATGGCTCCAACACGAGAGATGTCAATTGAAACAAAGGAGAGGATTATCAAACTCTTAAAAGAGAGTAAATCATCACGCAATGTTGCAAAAGATGTTGGTTGTTCACAGTCAGCTGTGTCTAAACTCTGGACCAAATACAAACAACATGGGAAGGTTGTTAAAGGCAAACATACTGGTAGACCAAGGAAGACATCAAAGCGTCAAGACAGAAAACTTAAAGCAATATGTTTCAAAAATCGAAAAATGTACAACAAAACAAATGAGAAACGAATGGGAGGAAACTGGAGTCAATGTCTGTGACCGAACTGTAAGAAACCGCCTAAAGGAAATGGGATTTACATACAGAAAAGCTAAAGGAAAGGCATCATTAACACCTAAACAGAAAAAAACAAGGTTACAATGGGCTAAGGAAAAGCAATTGTGGACTGTGGATGACTGGATGAAAGTCATATTCAGTGATGAATCTCGAATCTGCATTGGGCAAGGTGATGATGCTGGAACTTTGTTTGGTGCCTTTCCAATGAGATTTATAAAGATGACTGCCTGAAGAGAACATGTAAATTTCCACAGTCATTGATGATATGGGGCTGCATGTCAGGTAAAGGCACTGGGGAGATGGCTGTCATTACATCATCAATAAATGCACAAGTTTATGTTGATATTTTGGACAATTGAAAGGATGTTTGGGGATGATGAAATCATTTTTCAAGATGATAATGCATCTTGCCATAGAGCAAAAACTGCAAAAACATTCCTTGCAAAAAGACACATATGGTCAATGTCATGGCATAGGGTCAATGTCAATGAGCAGATCTGATTTGATGCAGGTGTTAATTTGGGGGATGAAAATTTACAGGGTGATTCCATAATTTTTTTCCTCAGAATTGAGTGATTCCATATTTTTTTCCTCTGCTTGGTCTAAAAAAGTAACCGTTACTGACTGCCACAATCTTTTTTCTTGATTTCTTATAGTGTTTCTTAAAGCCAGAAAGTTGCCATTTGAAATGACTTTAGTTTTGTGTCATGTCTGTGATCTGCTTTTTTTCTACAAAATTAAACAACTGAATGAACATCCTCTGAGGCCGGTGATTCCCTAATTTTTGCCAGGGGTTGTATAAAACGTCAACTTTTGTCATAATTTGGTGATGTTGCAGGAGATTGATCTCATATAGGGACACTGATTCAACACAAGTGTGGATCGGTATGCTTTCACTTTTAGGTTCATATTTGGAAGAAAATGGCCAATCTATAATAGCCAAGTGGCCTCTGTGTGTGTGCGTGTATATGGCTTTGATCACGGAGAAACAGGGGAGCGCTGACATTTGCCGTTTGGTATGCTTATGTATTTTGGGTCAAATATGAATGCTGTGAAAATGGAAAGTTTATAGGACTAATTTTTGGGGGAGAAATTAGTGATATTAGCTAACATCGGTGAACAATAGACATTGTGCTGCAATGCAACATGGGACTTTAGGGTTTTAAATGTTATTATTGTGGTTCATATTATTTTAACAGTGTTGTTAGTAGTATTGATTTATTGTGTTTTTGTAGTTCAATTGGTTTAGTCAGTTTTGTTAAGTGTCACATTTCTTTTACCGTAAGTGAGTTAAGTGTCATGTTGCCATTTCCATGAGTGAGAAGTGTATGTTTTCCATCACCATGTCTGGCTGTGGGTGTGTAAAAATAAAAGCACCTGCTTGTGGCAGAATCCAGAAAAGACAAAAAGCTCTGCGTGTGTGCATGCATTTAGCTTTGATCACAGACAACCTGGGCAGAGCTGACATTTGCCGTTTTTGTTATGCTTATGTATTTTGGGTCATCGATAAATGCTGCCAAAATGGAACATTGATAGGACTAATAGGAAACAATGGCTATTAGCTAACAACACTGAACAATGGACATTGATAATTACATTCTGGACTCATACACCATTCCAGCAGGTGGCATTAAATCATCTATACATTAAAAGTGTGCATGTGTGATTTTATTTATAAGTTTAATGTAAGTACATAATATAATTGCAAATATGTTCAAAAGATATTTACGACACAAGAAAGTGAAAACACTTATTTCCATTGTGGTCCATTTAAAAATCAAATGACAAAATAGAAGAAATAATAATAACAATACTGATGATGATGATGATGATGATAATAATAATAGTGTGTATATGACAACAAGAACCTAAACAATTTATAAATACATTAAGACAGTAAATTAACATAAAAATGCAAAAAACAGGAAATAAAAGGGTTGACTTCTTATAAAAACTGTTCAGGTTTAAGGTTCTAAAACATTCTGGACTCACACACCATTCCAACCAATTTTAGAAACTTTGCATAATTTATTACCACCCTTGAAAAATATCAGCTGCCTATTTTATAAACACTACCAATCTAGAACCCATGGATCCCCATGGGCAAAGCGCTAGTTCCATTTATGTTTCCAAAGTTTCAGGGTGGAATAATGCAGTTGCTTCCTTCAAATGGCTGGTTTGCTGTTCTCTCTGATCACCTCACACCCAATAGCCAAGGATAACACACAGAAAGCAGAAGATGTGAGTGATATAGTATATGGACATGAGCAGCGCAGCTCAAGACTTTAGTAAGGAAATATATTTACAACTGGGGATGCACTGATACTGATACTAGTGTTGGTACCAATATCAGTACTGATACCGATACTGGTATTTGATTCTGCAACAGCAGTGTGAGGATGCATGTGATCAACACTAATGGAAAAGCTGCTGCTCATGCCGACACATACTTTAATCTGTTCAACAATAAAAATATTTTAAGCTGTAGATAGCGGCAGATATTTCTCTGAAACTGTTAAACTACAAAAGCTAATACCACGACAATGCCAAAAAGACATAACATGCTTTGTCAGGAATTTGATATGAAACATTGAAAGTCAAATGAGTACAAGTGTGACACAGTAGGACAAATGACACAGTAGGACAAAACTGATGATGTAATTCATTTTGTGCTAACTCTTGCTAATGTGCAGTCAAAGTTTAACAAGACTATGCAGTGCTGTGTGCATACCTTATTTAGTGTAAGGCCTGGACGCTGTATTGAAAATGCATCAGAAGCAGCAGTCATGCATGTGTGTATTTACACCAGGTTACATTTCAGCTTAAACTTTTAGCATTTAATGAATAGGGATGCACTGAACTGAGATTTAAGAATGATATTGGTCCAGTTTTGGGGGGGGGCTGGAGCCTATCCTAGCAGTCATAGGACACGAGCCAGGGTACACACTGGACAGGACACCAGACTATCACGGGCCACATATAGACAAACAAACACACACACACACACACACACACACACACACACACACACACACACACACACACACACACACACACACACACACACACACACACACACACACACACACACACACACACACACACACACACACACACACACACAACTTAAAGTTTCCAGTTCACCGAACATGTATGCCTGTTGGATGTGGGAGGAAGTCCACATCCACACAGAAAGGCCCCAGGTGGGAAGCGATCCCACTTGGCAGCCATCTCATCCCTAAAATTTTCCACTAATTCATATAAAACATCAACTTTTGTCATAATTTGGTGATGTTGCAGGGTATTGATCTCATAGAAGGAAAGCAGACCGGTGCATGCCGGTCTGCCTTCCCTGTGGTGTGCCCTATGGTTAGCACTGCTGTGAGGCAGCAGTGCCTACCATAATTTCCAGGTGATACTTTTTTCACATGCTTTGAACACTGCGACTTAAGCAATGATGCGGCTAATTTATGGATTTTTACAGGCTTTCTCATAAGTCGAAATACGTCAATTGATGCTGTTCATTGATTGGCTGAAAGTTGTGGTCCTCATGCGGCATAAATTCAATAAATTCACACACAAAGTAAATATAGAGTCTTACCTGTTCATTTTAGTGGATTAATCATCACATCCTGAAGAAAAATTATCCACATAAAGCCTCCTGATTTTGGAAAACAACATCTGAAAATACTTTAATTCCTTGTCGTGGCTGAAGAAGATCCATCTTGGGCACTTTGCGCCACAGTTGCGCCGTCAGATCAGTCAGCGGAGCCTTCTCCCCCCACCCTTCACCACCGGGTCTCTGTCTTTGTGCCACAAGTTGAAGAAGTCACAGGTCCTCATTTACTACAGACACCAGGGGATCCTGGCTGCACATAATGAAATGATCTCATGATCCACAAAGAAAAAAGTTAAAGTTACTCAGTTCTCCGTGCGGAGTGGAAACGCCGCGCACCACCGTGCACACGCTGGATGCCATGCTGGTCAATTTATGTGTAACACCGTCAGGAAAAAAAGCATTTACGGTACGTATTTAATTAAAAGTTAAAAAATCTTTCTGTCTAAAATTGTTCTGTGTAAATATCTCATGTTACAACGTGGACACCTGCGGCTTATAGACAAGTGTGGCTTATTTATGTTCAATTTTTTTTCTTTTTAAAATTGGTGGGCAGGGCTTATGTTCAGGTGCACTCTATAGTCCAGAAATTATGGTATGTGCCTCTTCCTTTAGGGGAATCAAATTTTTTTCCACAGTTTGAGTTGATGTTTTGTTAGATTGGCTTGGTTATCTGAGTACATCCAGACAAATGTATTTATTAAGAGAGTGCAGCAGTCCTGCTGACCACAGAAACTCAGGTCCGTATTTATACACAGCTCCTGGAATCCCAACATACATAAAATAACAAACGGAAGCAGTGTGTCTACACTCAGGTTATGGTGAATGTTTAATCAAATTTCAATTCACTCCCATAAACCTTGTCAATTTCAAACTTGTGCATGTATGAAAATAATGTTGGTGTAGGGCTTTAGTTGTAGTCAAGAAGTAACTGAACTGTGGTATTGGACTGGTATCAAGTATGAACAGATTCCAAGAGTTTAGGTATCGGAAGAGAACACTGTGGATCGGTGCATCCCTGTTTATGTGTAGTGATTACAAGTTTAGGCTTTTCTATGCTTTCTTTCCAGGACCCCAGACATAAAAAGTAATGTTGATATTCAAGTCATTTTTGAAGCACATTGCGGCAAGATGACAGAAGGTTAGTATGGACTCTGAGGTCACAGCAGTCAGGACAGAGTAAGAGATCAGTTCTATGTAGCATCATATTTAATGCTACATAGGACACACTTTGTTCTCCGGGATAGGAAGCTGAGCTAAAGAGCCAAAGTCAACTGGGGAATCCTCAGACTTGGATGACGTTGCACCTCCCACAGAGATCTGGGCTGCAATGGCTGACATTTCTCCAGTTTGACACTCTGCAGTAATTCTCGGTCGGTCAGAAGTCTGGTTGATGTCGCTCTCTGGTATGACTCCCATGCCAGTGAAGAGATGAATTAGACACTTCCTGAACTGGACAGACATCAAGAGACATACATCAAAATATCTTTAATAATAATAATAATAATAATAATAATTTATTAGACACCCAAACATAACAAAAATTCACTCACATGACCAAACTCATAACAGAAAAGTCAAAGACGGAAAGAAATATAAGAAAATAAACCAAATATGAGGCCTGTCAATAAAGTAACGGTCCTTTTAATTTTTTTCAAAAATTATATGGATTTGAATCACGTGCGATTACATCAGCCAACCTTGAACCCTTATGCGCATGCGTGAGTTTTTCCACGCCTGTCGGTTGCGTCATTCGCCTGTGGGCAGGCTTTGAGTGAGCACTGGTCCACCCCTCTCGTCTTTTTTTTCATTGTTTAGGAATGGCTCAGAGACTGCCGCTTTGCTTGATCAAAATTTTTTCAAAAACTGCGAGGCACATCTGAGTGGACACCATTCGAGAAATTCAGCTGGTTTTCTGTGAAAATTTTAACACCTCCATTGGAAGCATTACAGGACAAGTTTTAACATGCCTAGCTGTTAAACAATTTCTCGGTTACTCACTCGACTGAAAGCCATCGAAAACCGCCTGAATCTTACGAATGGTTATCAACACCGAGGTGTTTTGCTGTGGCGCCATGCCATGAGCGGCTGGGTGCTGACGTGCGAATCCGTCCGCACGTCTTTCATTACAAAATCTCCTTTAACAGTGGAATGTCCGGATAAACTGCTGATCCCAAGCTCTTCTGAAACTTCTCTGTTCTCTCACGATGTCCTGGGTCAACAGAGGCTTAAATTTGGAAGTTTTCAGCTTGAAACAGGCTGGCGACGGTGGCTCGGAGCATGTGGGGAGTCCTTAAAGCGACAGTAACACTCCATAATCTCTCATCAGCCGTTAAAATTTTCACCGAAAACCATCTGAATTTCTCGAATGGTGTCCACTTCGATGTGCCTCACAGTTTCTGAAAAAATTTTGAAAAGCAAAAAGCGCCAGTCTCTGAGCCATTCCTGAACAATGAAAAAAAAGACGAGAGGGCTGGACCACTCCTCACTCAAAGCCTGCCCACAGGCGAATGACGCAACCGACAGGCGTGGAAAAACTCACGCATGCACACGAGGGTCAAGGTTGGCTGATGTAATCGCACGTGATTCAAATCCATATAGTTTTTGAAAAAAATAAAAAGGACCGTTACTTTATTGACAGACCTCGTATTTGGTTTATTTTCTTATATTTCTTTCCGTCTTTCCGTCATTCTGTGAGGTAATTGTTTATTTCTTGCTTTAAATGAAATCATATCATAAGTTTTAATATCTTTGATTTAATAAACAATGGATTGGTATGATCCCGAAACCCTGAATTATGAATTATTCTTAATGCTCTTTTTTGAAGGATGAATAATGATTGTAATGTAGTTTTATAGTTATTACCCCAAACTTCAGCACACTATGTCATATAAGGTGCAATCAATGCACAATACAAAGTATGCAATGATTTACCATCTAGAATATACTTTGCCTTATTCAATATTGCAATACTTTTAGAAACTTTCTTTTGAATATGCTGAATATGAGCTTTCCCGTTAATTTTATCATCAATAATCACAACTAACAACGTATTTTCCTTGACACAATCTATATTTACCCCAAGTATATTTAACTGTATTTGTACATCCAATTTATAATTTCCAAATAACATCATTTTAGTTTTTGACCAATTTAATGACAATTTGTTCATGTCAAACCAACTCTTCAGCTTTATCATTTCAACTCTCAAATCAAACAATAACTGCTGCAAATTCTCTCCAGAACAAAACAGGTTTGTGTCATCAGCAAAGAGAACTGCTTTAAACACATTAGAAGTCAAACTTGAAATAAAAGCAAAATATTGATAGCATGGTTAAATGTTTTTGTAATTAAAAAGTTTCAGGGGCAATTCTTTTTGGGGGGGGTGAATGGGGGTGTTGTAACAAATATATTGTTTGACTCTGCAGTTTCTATAAAGCAATAATTATGCATTATATAACACCTAAATAATCCTTGTCATTTGATTGGTGGTTTGTATGTCACATATTACTTTTCATTTGTCCCATTTTCAATTGTGTTGCATTTACTGTGCAATTTTGGTTCCATACATTTTACACCATTGCACGCAAAACACAAAACACGAAGTATTGCATTTGCGTGCATGCAGCAATCAAGCACTGATGGACCGCGTGCTCACACTAGCACTCTCGCACCCTTTCACATGGCAACAGCACTTAGTTTAAAAACAAACATGGCTGGGTTTGTTTTGGTCACAGATGATGATTTCAATGAGTTTACTGATGGTGCTCATTCTTCTAACACAAAAAAACAAACAAATCCAGTACGCCGTAAGCCATCTGGAGGCATCTGCAGTATTCAGTGGGATGTCTCTAGCTGAAGTAGAAGGGCTGTGAGGTGAAAAGCTCAACAAATTTCTGTTGCGATTTTACACTGGACTGAGGAAAGCAAATGGCAGCCTGTACATGAAGAAGTCAATACACGGCATTTTGGATTGGATTGTTTTTGAACCATCTGACTGTTTTTGCAAGTTGACTGAGAACAGTTTTGGATTTGACTGGATTGCTATTTAAAATTTCTGTTGGAATGTTTGGCAGCTTTTGACCTCAAAGGATCAGTGACAGACACCGAAATGTAAGTCCCTTTTCTCTTGTTTATAAATTAATAAAATATCAAATGACAGGGATCTATTTTAGGTGTTATAAAAACAAATAATAAAAGTTTTTTCATTTGTGCAATGGAAAGAATATTTCACCTCACAAAATATTATCCTTTTATACCTTTATAGATTCAAAGAATTTTAGATTTGAAAATCTGTCCTTCCCCATATAACTATGGTAAACAGCGTTTTACGCACAGAAAGCAACAGAGTTATCCAGTAACATTCACATGCAAACTAGTGGAGCAATCCTGATATTTACACACTCTTTGTTTGAGCATGTGAGATTGTCATCAGAGGCTCTCCCTGTGCTCTCACTGAACGCTGTGTATAACGGCGCAGGGTGCACTGAGTATGTACTAATAGTATGTACTCATTGGAGCACCCAGGGGGCTATTCAAATGGGCCAACTAGTAACATATCACTCCTAAAAATGATCTTTGGCTTTTCACGTGAGGTAAATCTGCCCTACAATTGGATTTTGGAAAACCATATGATGGTGAACCAATTCCAATTGGACACTCACATTGTACACATCATCACACAGCTTCTATGAGGAGTACAAAGATGGCCGATGGCTGGCTCGAAAGTTAAACTTAGTTAACTTTTCAGCAAAAAAAGTAAGTTTCTATCTCATATCATTCAAAAGTTATTTATAACTTAGTAAAACTTGGTCTTAGCCGACCCCAGAGGGTTAAATGCCTGGTTCCATGATGTTTTGTTTCTTTTGAAAATAGAAAAAATTAAATACATGCACACAGGCTGCTCCAATCTTCCCATAATGTAACAGACTAAAATTAGGATGGGGGTCTTGGTTGTGTTTTGCCGTCTGCATGTGTGCCACTCGTGCAGTTGCAGGAGTCACTGGTTATTTTTCTGAGTTGTTGATTGTCCTCTGCGTGTGTTTTTGTTAGTTGTCTTGGTGGGTTTTTCTTCTTTTTTTTTTTTGGTTTTGGGGTTGGATTTGGGTATCACCGAAAGCACGTGTCATGCTGATGCACGTCACTAAACAGCTAAACCACTGCTGACATAATCTGCACCCCAATTACTGTTACATGGACAACCAGGTGACTCAACAGCATTAAGTAAGTATTATAAAACTAAATATTAAATCAATCCTTTTCCACACAGCCTCGTGTGACCATTTTACAGCGCGCATTTAGTTTTAGTCCTTGTGCACAACGTGCATGTGCTGAATTTTTTTCACTGATGTGCACCTGACAGCATCTGCCTGAAAGCACCTCACCATCTGTTTTGTCCTTGTCCATCATTGCACTTTCAGTTATAGCTTTTTTTCAGCACAAAAATGACAACATTGGATAATTAAGAGCTTTCACGGGGCTAGAAAACAACTGACAGCTATGTAAAATAGCAACTGATTTTTATAAAAAATATTGCAGTGAGAGAAAAAAAAAAACTAATATGACTGCTGGCCAGTTTTGAGAGCTCACTTTCTCCTCTTTCCAGCCAGAGCTCCACTGTGACTCAAGTTCTGGATTGATGAAAAATTGATTAAAAGGACAAAGTTGATGGTGAGAGTCCATGAACTTAAATGTACCTATTCACAGGTTTATACAAAACGTACCACGCAAAGTGCTTTCAGGCAGGTGTTGTTAGGTGCAAAAAGAAAAGCCTGCCTGCACACACACACACAAGAAAAATCCAAACTGAATCTGCACTGCATTCACAGGAGCTAGAGATTGTAGAATAAGATTCATTTAATATTTACCTAATTTTGTCCACCATGGTGCCAGCTTGACAGTGGCTACGTTTACATGCCGTTAATATTCGGGATAAGGTCAATATTCCGGTTTCTGAATCATTAGGAATAACCAATTTACATGCTTAAGCAGGCAGAGTTACTCCTGTATACATGGTCATTGGTATCATTTGGAATATCCCCATTTAAACAGCGACGCACGTCTTCCACTGGTGCTTGAATTAGTCTGGCGTTCGTGCAAATCCTGCTTCGTGTAACTTTTCGGCCACCTTCGGCGTTTATATGACCTGACATTTTGGTTAGAAAAGGAGTAACCCAGGGGTCATATTCGGGTTTTTAAAAACTGGAATATGAGCATATTCGGGTTTTTACGGGTGTTTACATGGCGTGCACAACCAGGTTATTGCTAATATTCCGGTTATGAAAGGGTTATTGGCTGCATGTAAACATAGTCAGTGAGTGAATGCTGGTGATATACCGGTTGTTGTTGTTGTTTTAGTAGTTAGTATGTTCTTGAAAGCACCACTTAACATTGAATCCAAAAACTCTACTGCCGCGTTCACACCGGGCGCGACGCGAGCGACTGCAGCGACAGATTGCCATGTAATCCCTATGTAAGGACGCGTTTTGGCGCCAAGTCACGCAGCGCGACGCGATGGATGCGAATGAAGTGATGCGAGTGAAGCGATTTTGAGTGATTGCCGCGTTTGTGGTGCGATATTGCGTCGCATCACGTCACGTTGCCCTCCTCCCCAACTTAAAAAATCTGAACTTTTTCATCTTGTCGCACCGCGATGACCAATCAGGGACTGAATATGTAGTGACGTGGAGATGTCTGGAGTTTGACTGAAGATGTGAACATGTCCTGTATCTGGTAGCAGCCTGTGAGCAGGATTTATGTCTCTTTTGTCCTTTATTTCACAATTATGACAGAGTTTTTGGAGTGAGCAGCAGCCCCACAGCAGCGGAGCGAAGTTTGTTTCTCTTTTTATTTTACGTGCGCGTGCAAGCGAATCGTCCGTGCAGATTATTTTACTCATTAACTACACAGATGTATAATAAAACAAATGGTGACTGGTTTCTAAACACAATTATGACAGAGTTTTTTGAGGAAGAGCGAGGAGCAATTAAAAAGTTATTTATAATTTAGTAAAGCTTGGTCCCAGCTGTTGTATACGACGGCATCGGCCCCATAGGATTAAAGCATCTGAGATGATTTCAACTGAGCAGTCTATCATTTTCTGTACTTTTTGAATGTTTTCCCCTCTCTAATCAAATTTTTAAGTACATTGATTTCCAGAGAAAAAAAAGCATGAGAACAGCATGTACAATATTTACTGCCTTCATCCTTAAATAAGGGCCACCTGTAAGGCTGTAATAAGGGTCACAGAAAGAAAAGTGCAGACACTGCTATTTTTTTGAACAGCCTAATACAGAGGTCTCAAACTGATTCCAGAAAGGGCCAAGAGGGTGCAGGTTTTCTTTGCAACCCCCAACTGGGGCTTCATGTTCAAAGCATGCGTACACACAAAAGCATGGCGTACACCCGTCTCCATGCTCACGTTCAGATGTATCAAAAGTGAAATGAATGTGGAAATGTGCGGTGCGTCACGCAAAAATCCTGGTTGGCGTACACATTTCTACAGCTATTGTGCCACTGCCAACACATGGGGGTGATGCTGAGAACCGTTAATAGTGTGACAACAAAAAGTCATCAGAGTGATGTGCACAATGATGAACAATTAACACACCCACGCATTTGTAATTGTATGGATGGATATAAAAGCACACGCAAAGCGATGCGCAAAATGGTACTAAAAGCGGCTGCGTTCGCGTTGTCAGAGGACCTTGCAAATGGTGCAATCTGACATGAGCAAGTACTCAGGGAACGCAAGGATTTATTTGTAAATGAGGATAATTGCAGTGGTGGGCACAGTTTCGCTAATCCGCTAATTATTGAAACTAACGTTTTGGATAGCGGATTAGCTTTTCAGATAACTTTGTAAACTATCAGCGGCCCAATTAGCTTCTGATAAATTTAATTCCGATAACTTAAACTGCTAAGATATTTTTGCCTGCTTAGTGAATAAAGCTTAAGAGTTAAGAACATTTGTAAAGTCTGAAATCATATATTTTAATGCTTGCCTGTTATGTTTTGTAGTAGACGGACAGCTATGAATGGCAGTGCTCAAACCTCTGCCAGCAGAGAAGTGCTGACTACCACAGAGAAAAGAAAAAAAATATGTTCACATCATATAGACTCGCAGGTATATTACATGTGTCATGTACAGGCAGACAGTTTTGACTTATGGTTAAAAAAAATTTAACAAACTAATTTTGGACAAGTTATTGAAATTAACATCACCTCTGGTGTTTTACAAAGTGAAAATATTAGCTATATGTTTTACTTTTAAACTAATGCACTAATTTTGAAGGTTTTAGCATTTACAGACACACATGCCACAATGCATTATGGGAAAATTAGTTTCCTGACATCAGTGATCGGTCAGTATATAATGCATGTTACTGTAACATGTGTGTTGGTTTTTACAAATGAATCTGTATTTATAAAAAAAAAGGCCATTTGAAAACTGAAAATTATGTTTGTTTAGTGATTCAGCAGTTTTAGCGAATTTGTGACAATTGGTATTCACACTGCCAGGGACAATGCCATCTACTGGATGGCCAGTAGATGGCATTTTTCTCATAATGCACTGCAGCATGCAGTGGTGGGCACAGTTCAGCTAATCTGATAGCAGATAATTATCGAAGCTAATGTTTTTGCTATTGGATTAGCTTTTCAGATAAGTTTTAAAACCATCATCAGACCAATTATCTTCCGATAAATTTAGTTCTGATAACTTTCAGTCCACTAACATTTTCTTTGCTGATAAAGTTTAACAGTCAAAAACATTTGTAAACCCTAAAATCAAACATTTTAGTCTGTTTGTTGTGTGTTTATAGCCACCAAGCAGACTGGCTGCCTGTCACTTGCTGATGGCGTCATCATTAAGTGCAAAACGTGATTGGCCGGTCAACGCAGGGAGCACTGTGGGTAGTGTAGTTCAGGTTCACTTTGTACGTTACAGTGACTTGTCCACTCGACACAAAAACAAAACAGACTAATTTTAACATTATTTTATTTTATTTCTTTGTGGCTGTAATTTAATCACCAACACTCGTGTGGGAGAGGAGCTCTCATAGTGCAGCTGTGTGTACAAGGAGGGACTTTTCTTCACGTATAGACAATGTTTTGGATTTTTAAAAATGACGCTTTATGTGGGTTATTTATTCAGATGAATCCTACTGAAACTAACAGGTAAGAATTTATATTTACTTTGTCTATTTTACTCTGCCAGTCAATGCATTAATGGATGTATTTCGGTTGTTTAAGCGGCAGGGTTCAAAGCGTGTGAAAAAAGTGGCAGCTTTTAGCGGTGTATCTAATGCGGAGATAAATTGTGTTTTACTGCTTTTGAGAAGATGATTACAGTGTTTGGGGTTTTATTTTTTATTTCTTCATTTTTTTGTGTGTTCTTTGTGTTTGTGAATTGAATTGAATTTACCTTGAATTTACCCAGCAGCCCCTGTGGTGCTTAAAGTGAAACTGTTTTTTTTGTTTGTTTGTTTGTTTTTTTGCAGTTTATCGGTTTCTCATCATAAAAGATAACTTTTCAGTTATCTGATTAATGGTTATCAAAGCTAACTTTTTGGTTAGCTGTGCCCACCACTGGCAGCGTGTGTGTCTTGTAAATGCTAAAACCTTCAAAATATATAGCTGATATTTCACTTTGTAAAATGACAGAAGTAATGTTAATTTCAATAACTTGTCTGGAATCAGTTTGTTTAAAATTTTAACCATAAGTCAAAACTGTCTGCCTGTGCATGACTCGTGTGATACACCTGCGAGTCTGTATGATGTGAAAATAATTTTTTTCTTCATTTTTTCTTTTCTTTTCTCTTTCTCATTCTTTTCCTTTCCTTTCCTTTCCTTTCCTGTCCTTTCTGTCTCGTCACCAGGTCTCTTTTGCTGAGAAAAGCCTGATCTGAGACAGAGGTGCTGACTCGTTGTGTCAGTAGCTTTCAGTGTACTGGAGTCAATACTGAATGTTATGGAGTTAAAATTGTCTCATTAATATTTGTAAATGCACACAGGGTGATCTACAAATAATCATTGATTTGCAAATGTGTTCAGATATCCTCAAATGCAAATTTCGTATTTGTAACTTGTAAATTGGTCTTTGCAAATAATGTTGTATTTGCAAATATAAAACTTAATTTGTAAAAAAAAAAAAAAAAAAAAAAAAAAAATTACGTTTGTAAAACTGGAAATTGTATTTGTGAATTGAGTTTCAGCATTTGTGGATCACCAATTACATGCATTCATCCCTTTCCTCTGCGACGTCATTTTGAGACATTCTTTTCGCAAACACAGATCCACAAACAAATGCTGACTGATTTACAAATACACACTCATGCACACTGGATATCCACTAGATGGCAGTGTGATTCCATTCATTGATGTGGCAAGGTGAAATTATATGCTCCCGGATGACTCTTTAATCGTGATCGCTACTGAGTTTTTAAAATGCTTATCGCAAAGCGTTCTTTTTTTATGACATCATGCAAGTTTTATAAGTCCGCGGACGCTGATCCTTGTAGATACAAATCAGTTTCCTCGGATCCGTGGAGTTTCGAGAATAAATGCCACTCAAAGCCTGGCTGTTGCGACAGTTGTCTTAAAGCGGGACTGGTTGGTTGCTGCGGTGACACTGTGTGGTTCCTGTGTGATGTTCCTGTGTGTGATGCTTAGCTAAATGTAGCATGTGTACATCACAAACTTTTAGAACTTTCAAGTTTTTAAAAGAAGAATTTTGCAGCATGTCTGTGTCACGGAGCACGAACAGGCGCAATGCTGTTTAATATGCTTATTTGAACCACTGTGTTAAAGAGTACAACACTAACACCCCCGCCCCCCTCCCCATGATGAAATCCGCGGACACATCATAATTTTAAAAAATAATTAACCTTGCAGACAATATCACCACATAGATACCCATCCATCAGACGCCTCCATTACGGTAATGTGAAATGATTTATTCTGAAACGTCGGTCTTCTCTCATCCGGGAGCATATAGTTTCAGTTTGCCACATCACTGAATGGAACCACACTGCCATCTAGTGGCTATCCAGTGTGCATAAGTGTGTATTTGTAAATCAGTCGGCATTTGTTTGTGGATCTGTGTTTGCGAAAAGAATGTCTCAAAATGATGTCGCAGAGGAAAGCGATGAATGCGTGTAATTGGTGATCCACAAATGCTGAAACTCAATTCACAAATACAATTTCCAGTTTTACAAATGTAATTTTTTTTTTTACTAATTAAGTTTATATTTGCAAATACAACATTATTTGCAAAGACCAATTTACAAGTTACAAATATGAAATTTGCATTTGTGGGTATCTGAACACATTTGCAAATCAATGATTATTTGTAGATCACCCTGTGTGCATTTACAAATATTAATGAGACAATTTTAACTCCATAGAATGTTATCGGTTGACCTTTTAGTTGTAACTTCTCTTAATTTTTTTTAGGGGTTTAGCTTTATAAAAATGAACTTTTCAGTTAGAGGATTAACAGTTATCGAAGGTAACTTTTGGTTAGCTATGCCCACCACTGAATAATTGGCTTATAAACTGATTTCAATTCCCAAGGCCAGTGTTACTAGAGACGTTACTGGCACAGAACTGCAGCTGGCATAGAGCTAGTCAAGCTCAACAGGGTCTTCTTTCCCCACTGATTTTGCCAAGCCCGTTCCCTTGGCTGTGGTTTTGCTAGATAGTGGGTTCGGGACAGTGGGAATCTCATTCACGTGCATATGGCGTGCAGCCAGGTGTTGTCTGTGTCCATACAGATGCTGACCCCGATGGACGTCGTGGCATCAGGGGCACTTCACCGTGAGCTGGCTGATCAGTCAGGTGTGTGCCATTTAACCTTGGCTGAACCATGCCAGCTGTGTGGAATGCAGTCATCTGAATGTCATCCAGGTACATCACATTCCAACATTACAGCACATTTTGTAGTGATGGGCATCTACAACCCCTGGCAAAATTATGGAATCACCGGCCTCGGAGGATGTTCATTCAGTTGTTTAATTTTGTAGAAAAAAAAGCAGATCACAGACATGACACAAAACTAAAGTCATTTCAAATGGCAACTTTCTGGCTTTAAGAAACACTATAAGAAATCAAGAAAAAAATTGTGGCAGTCAGTAACGGTTACTTTTTTAGACCAAGCAGAGGGAAAAAAAATATGGACTCACTCAATTCTGAGGAATAAATTATGGAATCACCCTGTAAATTTTCATCCCCAAAACTAACACCTGCATCAAATCAGATCTGCTCATTAGTCTGCATCTAAAAAGGAGTGATCACACCTTGGAGAGCTGTTGCACCAAGTGGACTGACATGAATCATGGTTCCAACACTAGAGATGTCAATTGAAACAAAGGAGAGGATTATCAAACTCTTAAAAGAGGGTAAATCATCACGCAATGTTGCATAAGATGTTGGTTGTTCACAGTCAGCTGTGTCTAAACTCTGGACCAAATACAAACAACATGAGAAGGTTGTTAAAGGCAAATATACTGGTAGACCAAGGAAGACATCAAAGCATCAAGACAGAAAACTTAAAGCAATATGTCTCAAAAATTGAAACTGCACAACAAAACAAATGAGGAACGAATGGGAGGAAACTGGAGTCAACGTCTGTGACCGAACTGTAAGAAACTGCCTAAAGGAAATGGGATTTACATACAGAAAAGCTAAACGAAAGCCATCATTAACACCTAAACAGAAAAAAACAAGGTTACAATGGGCTAAGGAAAAGCAATCGTGGACTGTGGATGACTAGATGAAAGTCATATTCAGTGATGAATCTCGAATCTGCATTAGGCAAGGTGACGATGCTGGAACTTTTGTTTGGTGCCGTTCCAATAAGATTTATAAAGATGACTGCCTGAAGAGAACATGTAAATTTCCACAGTCATTGATGATATGGGGCTGCATGTCAGGTAAAGGCACTGGGGAGATGGCTGTCATTACATCATCAATAAATGCACAAGTTTACCTTGATATTTTGGACACTTTTCTTATCCCATCAATTGAAAGGATGTTTGGGGATGATGAAATCATTTCTCAAGATGATAATGCATCTTGACATAGAGCAAAAACTGTGAAAACATTCCTTGCAAAAAAACACATAGGGTCAATGTCATGGCCTGCAAATAGTCCGGATCTTAATCCAATTGAAAATCTTTGGTGGAAGTTGAAGAAAATGGTTCATGACAAGGCTCCAACCTGCAAAGCTGATCTGGCAACAGCAATCAGAGAAAGTTGGAACCAGATTGATGAAGAGTACTGTTTGTCACTCATTAAGTCCATGCCTCAGAGACTGCAAGCTGTAATAAAAGCCAGAGGTGGTACAACAGAATACTAGTGATGTGTTGGAGCGTTCTTTTGTTTTTCATGATTCCATAATTTTTTCCTCAGAATTGAGGGATTCCATTTTTTTCCCCTCTGCTTGGTCTAAAAAAAGTAACTGTTACTGACTGCCACAATTTTTTTTCCTGATTTCTTATAGTGTTTCTTAAAGCCAGAAAGTTGCCATTTGAAATGACTTTAGTTTTGTGTCATGTCTGTGTTCTGCATTTTTTCTACAAAATTAAACAACTGAATGAACATCCTCCGAGGCCGGTGATTTCATAATTTTTGCCAGGGGTTGTATTAACTGCACACATATTGCTATAAAGGAGCCATCACATGATGAATTTGTTTTTATTAATAGGAAACATTTTCATTCCCTCAAAGTTGAAATCATATGTGATGTACAAATGCACATCAGGGTGGAGGCTGGAACGGTGCACAATTGGGGGGGGGCTGCTTGGTGGTTTAATAGTTTATCCATGTAATTGTTCCAATGAAAACCAGCATGGGCACATTTGGGAATGTGCTCATTCAAATATGTTTTTTTACCTCCGCCAAGGAGGTTATGTTTTCGGTCGAGTTTGTTTGATTGTTTGTTTGTCTGTCTGTCTGTTTGTCAGCAGGATAACTCAAAACGTTTTGAACGGATTTTGATACAATTTTGTGGAGTGGTTGGAAATGACAAGAGGAACAAGTGATTAAATTTTAGTGGTGATCCGGATCACGATCCGGATCCAGGAATTTTTTAAAGGATTCTTCACCATTGCAGGATAGGGGGAATTTTGACATTCTAGTTTCTAACTCCACAAAAACAAGGCAGAAAGGCTTGAAAAAATTAGGGTGTAACATAGTCAAATGTTCTATCAAACAAGAAAGTTTGGTGATGATCGGATCCGCATTCCAGATCTGGTGATCCAGAATATGCAAAAATATAGGGAAAATAGAAAATGTGTCAGTGTGAGGTGACAAATGAAGCTATAGATGCACAACTAACACCAAATTGTAGCTGAATCTGTACTGATTCAGTAAGGTGTCATCAGATTTGATGTAGCTTCAAATGTTATGGAGCTAGAGCCAGAAGAAAACCGCCATTATCGAAAAATCATTTTTATACAATAACTTTTGAATTAATGAAGACATAAAAGTGATTCCAAGTTCTAGTGGTATGTTTTCATGGTTCAAGGATGTCAAATATAAAGGAAAGAAAAGTGTATGTATCATAGTTTTGGCTGTAACACTGAATTGTTGAATAGATCACTGTGCCAAGGAGGGAATCTCTTTAGGGTCAGTGACCCTATGGCCTTGTGCAGCACATGCAACACTTAAAAAATTGTTCTATTTCAGAATTTACTGTTATTTATTTAGAGAAGTGTTTCATAAATGTTAAAAAAAATTCATATATTTGCAGTTTAGTTGAATAATAAATTGAATTTTATCTCTTATTGTTTTTGTCTATAAGCACATACAATATCAATATCAGTGCTCAGATGACAGTAGCTTCTGGGAAAGGTGCAAGTTGCAATAAACTGTGATGCCAAGCACTAAGGATACATGCTATCCAGTCACAGCAGATGAAACTTTTTTTTACTACTGAGCAAACATCATTGTTAGACTTTTTTAGGTTCAGTGATTCCACGGCGTGTAGATGTTATGGCGTCAGTGACCCCATGGCCTTGGCAGAGGTTTGCACTCTCCGAGTGCTTCTAGTTTTTTGTTATTATTATTAATGTATTTTCTTTTTCTTGAAGGTGGAACTAGAGGGCATCTGAACAAGCCCCCACTGTGTTCAGTATTTGTCAGTAAATATGTGTGTAATGTGAATGTCATGCATGTGTGCTAAATCCCACATTGATTGGGATGTACAAACCAAACATGCGTGGATCCATGACTACACACATGTTGATATGTCTGAATTCGTTTGTGCTCATGCCAGTTTCTGGGTTTTGGTGTACACCAAGTTTCAGTAGGAAATCCACGTATGTTTTTGTACATGAGGCCCCAGGTGATTTGAGCAGATGGAATCAGTTAATCAGTGAATTCAATTGGTGGAGTGAGTGGTTGCAAAGAAAACCTGCACCCCTTTCTGGAATCAGTTTCAGACCTCTGGCCTAATATTTCTTTTTCTTCACTTTCTGTAAAGTAATAACAAATTTCATATTTTCTCCATGTTTTGATTTGGAATAGAATATGCAGTGTTCCCAATGCATTTGTGTGCATGGAAATAAAAGCTATTTCAAGGATTTTGAGCTTTACTTACTTGCTTTTTTAAACACACTGCTATTATTTTGAACACAACTGTAAATTGCACCAGTCGCAGGACCTCTCAAACTCATAAAAAAGGTCTTCTTGCTCTGCATCTTTTGCTCATATTTTTTGCAGGGCCATATTGGAAAATGTGCTCCATTTCATGCAGCTTTGAGGTTTCCTGTGTTGCCTCAACCATAACCAAGGATCAAACCCAGTTACTCTGTAGCTCATGGGTTGTAGACAAGAACTGTTTGGAATTTGCTGGCATGTCTTATTTACACATGTATTCACATTTTCATAATAATTGCTGTGATACATAAATTCTATTGTCCATAAGTCCATCGTAAGTCCATTTGGCTTCTCCCTTGTTTCAATTGGAGTTGCCACATCAGTTCTGAGATGAGGTTGATTTGGCACAAGTTTTACACTGGATGCCCTTCTTAATGCAACTCCGCATTACATGGTGAATGGGCAGGGGTAGCATTAAACCAGAAACCTTCCACTCTGGAAACAAGCACACTTAACCACTTGACCATCACCCCTACTTGGAGAGTCCACAAATGGCAACTCAAAAAACAACAACAGAAAGCAGTTTATTTTCTACTATTTCGCTGAATTTCCAATTGGGGAGGTGATGGTCTATCAATCAATCAATTCAATCAATCAATTTTTTTATATAGCGCCAAATCACAACAAACAGTTGCCCCAAGGCGCTTTATATTGTAAGGCAAGGCCATACAATGGCCTAGTGGTTATCCATTGGGCTTGAGACCAGAGGATCCTCGGTTCAAATCCCAGCCTGACAGGAAAATTACTAAGGGCGAGGTCCTTAATCCCCAAGTTGCTCCCTTTGTATAGTGAGCACCTTGCATGGCAGCACCCTGACATTGGTGTGTGAGTGTGCTTGCGTGCATGGGTGAATGTGAGGCATCATTGCAAAGCGCTGTGAACATCTGATGCAGATGGAAAAGCGCTATATAAATGCAGTCCATTTACCATTTAATGTCTTTAGTTGAGTCATCTTGAATATGTTGACTAAACAAAAATGAGGTTGCTTGGCTCTGTTACTGAAATAAATACCTACCTGTTTGTTCATGAAGACATAGATGACTGGATTGTAAACAGCTGCTGTCTTGGAAAAGAAGGCAGGGATGGAAGCCAGCCTGGGGTCTAGTTCTATGGTGGGATGGGCAGTGACCAGTATGGAAAAGACAGCATATGGCGTCCAGCCCACCATGAATGCTACAATCATCACCACCACCATACGCGTCACCTGTCGCTCAGGTTTCTTTGCAGTAGGCAGGCGACCATGCGATACCTTGAGGACCAAGAAAACAATCACGAGCTGTAATCACAAGACTTCAAATCTGTTCACAGGTACCAGTTTTTTTTTTCAAAAGCATACACTCAAATCATTATTTGTTTTTATACCAAATGGAGCCAAAACATGTAGGGTGTTGTTTTAATGGTGGATGCAAAACTGAGTTATCCCACTTAGTTATTTAAGCAGTGGTAAATCCTGGCATAAACAAAAGGTGTTGGGTGCTAAAGGGTTGGATTTACTGCATTCATTATTCATGGCATGTTGTAGTCTGAACATCATTTCAGCCAATCAGAGTGACACCTGTCTTTCCCATTTAAGTGGACTCTGCCAGGCACAGAATACTGTGGAATCATAAGTGGATGCAAGTGAAAAGATGTCTGGCTCATGAATGAATGAGGGTCAACCTCTCAGTGTGCAAAGTGGACAGTGGCCACTAAAGTTCTCTGAGGTGAAGCAGTAAGGTGGTGTGTTTCATGCTATGAGGGTTTACTCATATTTAATAGTTGTTTTTAATTAAGTTTCATTGTGCATTATACACTTCTCCAAGGGAGTGAAAGCAGGAAGTAGGGAGAGATATAAAGCTCTCATAATTTTTCTTTTAGCTTTGCTTTTGCTCACAGTGGCCATAACCAAGACTTGGCAGCATATGCTGGAGCAGTGCATCACTGCATCCAGCAGTTGACAGTACACCGGCACATTTATATTACAACCCCAATTCCAATGAAGTTGGAACATTGTGTGAAATGTAAATAAAAACAGAATACAATGATTGGCAAATCCTCCTCAACCTATATTCAATTGAATACACCACAAAGACAAGATATATAATGTTCAAACTGATAAACTTCATTGCTTTGTGCATATATTTGCTCATTTTGAAATGGATACCTGCAACATGTTTCAAAAAATTGATGGTGCCATCACAGATGTGTAAGTTGCCCATGCCATGGGCACTAACACACCCCCATACCATCACAGATGCTGGCTTTTGAACTTTGCACTGTTAATATTCTGGATGGTCTTTTTCCTCTTTTGTCCGGAGGACACAACAACCATGATTTCCAAAAACAATTTGAAATGTGGACTCATCAGACCACAGCACACTTTTCCACTTTGCCCCTGTCCATTTCAAATGAGCTCAGGCCCAGAGAAGGCGGCAGCATTTCTGGATGTTGTTGATGTATGGCTTTCGCTTTGCATGGTAGAGTTTTAACTTGCACTTGTAGATGTAGCGACGAACTGTGTTAACTGACAATGGTTTTCTGAAGTGTTCCTGAGCCCACGTGGTAAGATCCTTTACACAGTGATGTTTTTAATGCAGTGCCGACTGAGGGATCGAAGGTCACAGGCATTCAATGTTGGTTTTCAGCCTTGCCGCTTACATGTAGAAAGTTCTCCAAATTCTCTGAATCTACTGATTAAATTATGGACTGTAGATGATGGAATCCCTAAATTCCTTGCAATTGAACGTTGAGAAACATTGTTCTTAAACTGTTGGACTATTTTTTCATGCAGTTGTTCAAAAAGTGGTGATCTTTGCCCCATCTTTACTTGTGAACGGCTGAGCCTTTTGGGGATGCTCCTTTTATACCCAAACACAACACTCACCTGTTTCCAGTTAGGTGTTCTTTGAGCATTCATCAACTTTCCCAGTCTTTTGTTGGCCCGTCCCAACTTGTTTGAAATATGTTGCAGGCATCCATTTCAAAATGAGCAAATATTTGCACAAAAACAAAAATGTCTATCAGTTTGAACACTAAATATCTTGTGTTTGTGGTGTATTTAATTGAATATAAGTTGAAGAGGATTTGCAAATCATTGTATTCTGTTTTTATTTAAATTTTACACAACGTCCCTACTTCATTGGAATTGGGGTTGTACACCACGGCAAGCGACTAATGATGATAAGTGCAGGCAAGCAAAAGGTACATGCATTATGAAGCTGCTTATGTAAGACTGATTGCTGTGATCGGTGTTCAGAGGTAGACGGTGTTGAACATTAAACAGGGTTATTGGAGTTTAAGGAGGTCTTCAGATATGTGCATGGGATTCTCACAAGAGAAACCTGCACACTGTCTCAGACTGGAGATGGTTCACAAACCCCATGTGAGCACACGCTTGAACATGGATCATGGCATGTTTCTCTGCAATCCTGACATAACATGCATCTGTATTTGTATTCATAGTGCATCATCATGTGGTATATGAATGGCTTAAATTAAACTTCACTGAAAAAAAGGATGCATGACTTACACTTCCACATGACCAGAATGTGTTGGGCCCCTGTTCCACTGACTTATCCTATATAAGTGTAATTGGATTTACTGCTGTGAAACAGCTTGCTACTTGTTCACATTTCTAAATTAGACAAAAATTGGTCTTGCAGGTATTTTTGTGGAGTTCTGTAATCAGTGAGACAGGATTACCAGGTTTGTAAAGTACCATCCAAAGCTGTAAAACTACTGACATTTTTGTAATTAAATTACTTTATTGTGAAGCACCTTCAGGAACTGAGTTGTTGTAAATACAAGCTTTATAAATTTCACTTTATTACTAGAAGCTACAGAGATTGTTCAAATTGTTCAAATCAGTCATTATTTAAAGTGTACTGTTAGATAATATCTGTGCTTATTCCTTATTTTATGTTAGTAATCAATTTTTTGCCTTTGTTATTGGTTTGGTGTTTTTAAAATCTGGTTTAAATTTGCTCTGTTTCCATCACGTGTAAGTTTCAGATACAGGGAGAGCTCCCCCTGTTGGTGAGAGCCAGTAACATTAGAAAAGTGAGAATAAACCACACCCACTCTAACACCCACTTAGTATGAAAGTGTTGTACAAATTATGTACGGGACCTTCACAAGCTGGACACTGTCTGTGATAGTCTCAGGCCTGGTTTTTATTGTGACCTTTAATAAACTCAAAATGAGGAAAGTTTTGGTTTGGTTCTTGGTAAGGGGCAGTACGTATATTACAAAAACAACTGGGAGAAATTACAATGGTGCCGTGACCGCGGATGTAAATCTGTTTCCGGCGAATGATAGACTGACCATGTGTTTTTTAACAACCAACAAAAGGCGCCAATTGGGTAAGCAGAAAACCTGTTATAATTGAATTTCTGCAATATTGACCACTATAAAATTGATGTTAGTTGTATTAAAGTGATGGTTTCCATCTGAAATTTCTGTAGTTTTTTCGCTTTCCTTCTTTTCTAATATTTATGGTAATTTTAGTAGTTGGGGAAAAGTCCGGCTGTGGTTCGTTGTCCAGCCAATGCTGAGGTGGAGGGCTTGAAGCGGGGGAGAGCAGGGTCCCCCTTGCTGTAGTATTGCTACAATGAGGCATGAATATCAAGGAGTGATTCACCTTGGTAATGATTTTTTTATATATATATATATATATATATATATATATATATATATATATATATATATATATATATATATATATATGTGGGGTGGTTTGCCGTTACAGAAGGTACCCATTATTTGGAACGCCTCTGTTTGGATCTGCGGGGATAAAATTGGGCGTATGACGAGTTAAGGTTAAAGTTTGATTATGGGACTGTTTTTTTTATAGTAATGTGTGTAGTGGATTTATGATGTTCTAAGCGCTTCTTCCAATGCATGAAAAATTTCATTTTCATTAATTTAATTTGATTGTTTAAGTGTTGCAGATCGGCTCCATAAAAAGATAAACATGTCAAATATTATCTTAGGTACCCATGTCAGATAAAGGAATAATCCAAATTATATTTTTGATAGATATAATATGTAGACTTCACCGATGGTGTTATGTGGGCCGCTGAAGAGGAGATACTGCTGGCCCACCCCCACCAGAGGGCGCCCTGCTTGGAGTGTGGGCTCCAAGCACGAGAGGGCGCCAGACCCAGAGGAAGTGACAGCTGTCACTCATCGCACCAGCTGTCACTCATCTACACCAATACATAAGCCGGACTGCAACTCCACCTCCCCGCCGAGAAATCGACTACCAATACCAAGGTAATTTCTCTGCTGACTAATACGTTGTGTCCTAATCTGAACTTCTGTTGCAGCCGTTTTCCTGTCGGTGAGACTTGTCTGTGGAGGTGGCGTTTGAGGTGTTCAGCGACGGCTTCGCAACACCTCCCACCCAGATAAGTGCTCAAACAGGAGCTGCACGAGTGTGGGATTTGAGGTGGAGGTGCTCCCTCCCTCTCTGACTGTGGATTTACTGAGTGTGCGGACTCACACTCACTCATCATATTTCTGCTTTCTGCCAGCAGTACCAGGGTCGACAGCCGAAGACAGAGGCCACCTGGGGACTCGGGACTTGGCGGCTCCGGTGTTCTTCAGACCGTTGGTGGTGGAAGCCGTGTGGGACGCGGCTTCTCTCTCGTCGGGGGTCTTCTATCTTCGAGCCTGCCCACACGTCACCTGGTGTTAAATTGACTGTGCAGATTACAGTACGTTTTGTTGTGTCTTATCACAACATTAAATTGTTACCTTTTTGGCTTATTCATTGTCCGTTCATTTGCGCCCCCTGTTGTGGGTCCGTGCTACGACACCTTCCCAACAGGATTTCTCGGCCATCGTCATGGATTCCGAGGGGCGTCAACCCGAGCTTGAACGGCCAATGGAAGAGCCAGGAGTGCAGGCGTCAGCGGGAGGCGTGTTGAGTGAGCTGCAGCAGATCTTAACCGCCTTCACGGCTCGGTTAGATTTAGTGACTGAGCAGAATGTCCTCCTTAATCGGAGGGTGGAGGCTCTCACCGCCAGGGTGGAAGCGCGCGATCAGGGCGCTGCTGCAGCCACTCCTCTGGCTGGTCCTGGGCCTGTATCAGACGTTCCACTGGTCGTTCAACGAACCCCCCCACCATCCCCTGAAGCATACATAAGCCCTCCGGAACCGTACGGGGGCTGTGTCAAGACGTGCGCGGACTTCCTCATGCAGTGTTTGCTCGTCTTTTCACAGCGCCCCGTCATGTACGCATCAGACGCTAGCCGGGTGGCTTATGTTATTAATTTGCTTCGAGGAGAGGCACGCGCCTGGGCCACGGCGCTTTGGGAGCAGAATTCACGGCTCCTAACGTCTTATACTGGGTTTGTACGGGAATTCAAACAAGTGTTTGATCATCCCAACAGAGGCGAGACCGCTTCGAACGTGCTGCTGTCGATGAGACAGGGGCGTGGTAGCGCAGCCGAGTATGCAGTCGACTTCCGCATCGCGGCAGAGAGGTCCGGCTGGAATAACGTTGCGCTCCGCGCCGCCTTTGTAAATGGACTGTCCCCGGTCCTTAAGGAGCACCTACTGGCCAAAGAGGAACCGCAGGAATTTGACGGGCTGATCGATTTGGTTATACGTTTAGACAACCGTTTAAACGAGCATCGTCGGGAGCAGGCCGGGAGGCATGACCGGGCACGAGTCGTCCCTCCCCCTTCCGGTTCCGACAAGGTGACGTCGTCCCCACGCTTCACTGCCAGAGAGCTCCGTGTGGCTACAGCTCCCCCTGCTGAGGAGGCTAGGGACACGAGTAGGGCCAAATTAAAATCAAACATCAGACAAAGGAGGCTGGCCCGCGGGGAGTGTTTCGTCTGCGGCTCTTGCGAGCACATGCAGAGGGACTGCCCTAAAATGGTCAAACTACAACGCCCGTCCTTAGAAACTGGGCTAAGGGTGGGTCATAACACGCACGCGGGAAAACCCCGCAAATCTGCACGAATCCCAGTAACAATCCTTTGTGGGGATTTAACCCTTCATGCCCCAGCACTGATAGACACGGGGTCTGAAGGGAATCTGCTGGACAGCAGATGGGTAAAGGAAGTAGGGCTCCCTCTGGTGGCTCTGCCGGCACCATTGCAGGTGCGAGCACTAGATGGCACCCTGCTTCCATTAATCACACATCAGACACAACCAGTGACTTTGGTTGTGTCTGGGAATCACAGGGAGGAGATAGTGTTCCATGTAACACCTTCTACCTCCCGAGTGATTTTGGGCTTTCCATGGATGGTGAAGCACAATCCCCGGATAGATTGGCCGTCTGGGGTTGTGATGCAGTGGAGCGAAACCTGCCACCGGGAGTGCTTAGGATCCTCGGTTCCTCCCGGCACTACGGCTAATGAGGAGGTCAAAGTTCCCCCCAATCTATCGGCGGTGCCAAAGGAGTACCACGATCTTGCTGACGTTTTCAGCAAAGATCTGGCACTCACTCTTCCCCCGCACCGACCGTATGATTGTGCCATCGATTTGGTCCCGGGCGCTGAGTACCCGTCCAGTAGGTTGTACAACCTCTCACGTCCGGAACGCGAATCAATGGAGACCTACATCCGGGACTCCTTAGCTGCCGGGCTGATCCGAAACTCCACCTCCCCGATGGGTGCTGGTTTCTTTTTTGTGGGCAAGAAAGACGGCGGACTCCGTCCATGCATTGATTACAGAGGGCTGAACGAGATCACGGTTCGCAACCGATACCCGTTACCTCTGTTGGATTCAGTGTTCACGCCCCTGCATGGAGCCCAAATTTGCACTAAATTGGATCTTAGAAATGCGTACCACCTGGTTCGGATCCGGAAGGGAGACGAATGGAAGACGGCATTCAACACCCCGTTAGGTCATTTTGAGTACCTGGTCATGCCGTTCGGCCTCACTAACGCCCCCGCGACGTTCCAAGCATTGGTAAATGACATCTTGCGGGACTTCCTGCATCGGTTCGTCTTCGTATATCTGGACGATATACTCATCTTTTCCCCGGACCCTGAGACCCATGTCCAGCATGTACGTCAGGTCCTACAGCGGTTGTTGGAGAACCGGCTGTTTGTGAAGGGCGAGAAGTGCGAGTTCCACCGCACTTCTTTGTCCTTCCTGGGGTTCATCATCTCCTCCAACTCCGTCGCCCCTGATCCGGCTAAGGTTGCGGCGGTGAGAGATTGGCCCCAACCAACAAGCCGCAGGAAACTACAGCAGTTCCTAGGCTTTGCAAATTTCTACAGGAGGTTCATTAAAGGTTACAGTCAGGTAGTTAGCCCCCTGACTGCCCTGACCTCCACCAAGGTCCCCTTCGCCTGGTCGGATCGGTGCGAAGCCGCGTTCCAGGAGTTGAAACGCCGGTTCTCGACCGCACCAGTTCTGGTGCAGCCTGATCCTGATCGCCAGTACATAGTAGAAGTGGACGCCTCTGACTCAGGGATAGGAGCCGTGCTGTCCCAGAGCGTGGAGGCTGATAAAGTTCTCCATCCTTGTGCCTTTTATTCCCGGAGGTTGACCCCCGCTGAATGGAACTATGACGTTGGCAATCGGGAACTTCTTGCGGTGAAGGAGGCTCTTGAAGAGTGGAGACACCTGCTGGAGGGGGCATCGTTGCCCTTCACGGTTTTCATGGACCATCGGAACCTGGAGTACATCCGGACCGCCAAGCGGCTGAACCCCAGGCAAGCCCGCTGGTCTCTGTTCTTCGGGCGCTTTGACTTCCAGATCACGTATCGCCCCGGGACCAAGAACCAAAAATCAGATGCATTGTCCCGGGTGCACGAAGAAGAAGCCAAAGCGGGGCTGTCGAACCCCACCGAGACCATCATCCCCAAGTCCACTGTCGTGGCCACCCTCACCTGGGACGTGGAGAAGACCGTCCGGGAGGCCCTGACAAGGAGCCCGGACCTGGGGACTGGCCCCAAGAACAGACTGTACGTCCCACCAGAGGCTAGAGCTGCCGTATTGGACTTCTGTCACGGGTCCAAGCTGTCCTGTCATCCCGGAGTGCGTAGGACCGTGGCAGTAGTCCAGCAGCGCTTCTGGTGGGCGTCCCTGGAAACCGATGTCCGGGACTATGTCCAGGCCTGTACCATCTGCGCCAGGGGCAAGGCAGACCATCGGAGGATGACAGGCCTCCTCCAACCCCTGCCAGTGCCTCATCGCCCCTGGTCTCACATCGGCCTGGATTTCATCACCGGCCTCCCGCCGTCCCAGGGCAACACCGTGATTCTCACAATAGTGGACCGGTTCTCCAAGGCGGCCCACTTCGTGGCCCTCCCGAAGCTCCCGACGGCCCAGGAGACGGCAGACCTCCTGGTCCACCACGTCGTGCGGCTGCATGGGATACCATCGGACGTTGTATCAGATCGTGGTCCCCAGTTCTCTTCACAGGTGTGGAAGAGTTTCTGCAAGGAGCTGGGGGCCACCGTGAGTCTCTCGTCCGGGTACCACCCCCAGACCAACGGCCAGGCAGAGCGGGCCAACCAGGAGTTGGAGCAGGCCCTTCGGTGTGTCACCTCCGCGCATCCGGCGGCCTGGAGTCACCATCTGGCCTGGATCGAGTATGCCCACAACAGCCAAGTTTCGTCTGCTACCGGCCTCTCCCCTTTTGAGGCATGTTTGGGGTACCAGCCCCCATTGTTCCCACTGGTGGAGGGAGAGGTCTGTGTGCCCTCGGTCCAGGCCCACCTCAGGAGGTGCCGCCGGGTGTGGCGGGCCGCCCGCTCTGCCGTTACAGGCCCGGACGAGGGCTAAGACCCATGCAGACCGCCGACGTTCCCCGGCCCCCACATACCGGCCCGGGCAGGAGGTGTGGCTTTCAACAAAGGACATCCCCCTTTGTGTGGACTCCCAGAAACTGAAAGACAGGTTCATTGGTCCATTTCGTGTTCTCAAGATCATCAACCCGGCCGCGGTGAAGCTCCAACTCCTGGCTTCACTGCGGATTCACCCTGTTTTTCATGTTTCCCGTCTAAAGCCACACCACACCTCACCCCTCTGTGCTCCGGGACCTACGCCGCCTCCTGCCCGGCTCATCGACGGGGAGCCTGCTTGGACAGTCCGCAGGCTCCTGACGTCCGTCGTAAGGGCCGGGGGTTCCAATATCTGGTGGACTGGGAGGGGTATGGACCTGAAGAACGCTCCTGGGTGAAGAGGAGCTTCATCCTGGACCCGGCCCTCCTGGCCGATTTCTACAAAAGACACCCGGACAAGCCAGGTCGGATGCCAGGAGGCGCCCGTTGAGGGGGGGGTCCTGTTGTGTGGGCCGCTGAAGAGGAGGTACTGCTGGCCCACCCCCACCAGAGGGCGCCCTGCTTGGAGTGCGGGCTCCAAGCACGAGAGGGCCCCAGACCCAGAGGAAGTGACAGCTGTCACTCATCGCACCAGCTGTCACTCATCTACATCAATACATAAGCCGGACTGCAACTCCACCTCCCCGCCGAGAAATCGACTACCAATACCAAGGTAATTTCTCTGCTGACTAATACGTTGTGTCCTAATCTGAACTTCTGTTGCAGCCGTTTTCCTGTCGGTGAGACTCGTCTGTGGAGGTGGCGTTTGAGGTGTTCAGCGACGGCTTCGCAACACCTCCCACCCAGATAAGTGCTCAAACAGGAGCTGCACGAGTGTGGGATTTGAGGTGGAGGTGCTCCCTCCCTCTCTGACTGTGGATTTACTGAGTGTGCGGACTCACACTCACTCATCATATTTCTGCTTTCTGCCAGCAGTACCAGGGTCGACAGCCGAAGACAGAGGCCACCTGGGGACTCGGGACTTGGCGGCTCCGGTGTTCTTCAGACCGTTGGTGGTGGAAGCCGTGTGGGACGCGGCTTCTCTCTCGTCGGGGGTCTTCTATCTTCGAGCCTGCCCACACGTCACCTGGTGTTAAATTGACTGTGCAGATTACAATACGTTTTGTTGTGTCTTATCACAACATTAAATTGTTACCTTTTTGGCTTATTCATTGTCCGTTCATTTGCGCCCCCTGTTGTGGGTCCGTGCTACGACACCTTCCCAACAGATGGAGACCAAAATTATTATTAAAATTATTGGAGATGCTTACAAGGACCTTGTTAACATTTATCTTGGTACAGCAAAATAATGGATGGAATTTCAGGGGGTTATACCACTAAGTTCATGAAGGTTTGTGTTGATCCATATTGTTATTGAGGGCGACATATATTAAAACATACTCTTCCAGAAAATTGGCATGGAATATCCAAGATTGTTTTATTATTGTTCCATTAACTACTATTAATATGATGGGAAGGGACTTAATTCAGTATTCTAGGGATTATAGAGTAAAAGGAAGGCTGTTAGTATTTTACATACAGCATTTGAAAAATATGGCAGTTCAGTACTTACAGGGGGTACATGGCAAATCTAAATTGGTTGTTCTAAATTACAAAAAAAAAAAAATGTGGACAGAATCAATTGCTTATTTCAATGTGCAAAGATGAGTAATCTGACCAGAGACTATATGACTATATGACTATTGATGGCTCATATATCTATTTTAGTAAAAAAAAAAAAAAAAAAAAAGAATATTTCACATATTTGATTAAGAGTGTTGTAAATTACTTCCAAACAGTATTGTATTTGACGGCCCTGTAACCAGAGCCCTGATGGGATTTAAGATGTGCTGAGGGCTTGGCTATGAATTTGGTATCAACCTAATTGTTGACTGAGTTGTTAGACTATTTTGGTAGGTGGCTGGGCTGGTACCTTGATATTATTTCTTTCAAACTGACTTGACATTAGCAGTACTTGTACTGTTCCTGTGTATAAGACATTTGTTTTTCAAATGCATCACCACTGCCTGAGACACCAAATTAGGGGTCCCTTTCCCCTATCAAATGTTATAGCACTCTTAAAGCAATACCCATAATTTCCCCTCCTGAAGAAGACCCTGGAAGAAGTGTTCTTACTGCCTAATTAAAATGCTGCACTGCTAAGTGTTAACACATATAGGCCAGGGTTCTTTTTGGAAATGTCTCCTGTGGTTTTATCTTTTCTCTTATTAATTAATTTTTTAATTTTGATTCACTGATATGCTATCTAGATTTTTTGTATGATACACTGGGCAATAATGAATCCTTGCTGCATTTAAACTGTTAATGAAGACCTGCACACATCATTTTGGTTATTGATATACAGGAGTGTTCAGAATAATAGTGCTATGTGACTAAAAAGATTAATCCAGGTTTTGAGTATATTTCTTACTGTTACATGGGAAACAAGGTACCAGTAGATTCAGTAGATTCTCACAAATCCAACAAGACCAAGCATTCATGATATGCACACACTTAAGGCTATGAAATTGGGCTATTAGTACAAAAAAGTAGAAAAGGGGCTGTTCACAATAATAGTAGCATCTGCTGTTGATGCCACAAACTCAAAACTATTATGTTCAAACTGGTTTTTTTTTAGCAATCCTGTGAATCACTAAACTAGTATTTAGTTGTATAACCACAGTTTTCATGATTTCTTCACATTTGCGAGGCATTAATTTTGTTGGTTTGGAACCAAGATTTTGCTCATTTACTAGTGTGCTTGGGGTCATTGTCTTGTTGAAACACCCATTTCAAGGGCATGTCCTCTTCAGCATAAGGCAACATGACCTCTTCAAGTATTTTGACAGATCCAAACTGATCCATGATACCTGGTATGCGATATATAGGCCCAACACCATAGTAGGAGAAACATGCCCATATCATGATGCTTGCACCACCATGCTTCACTGTCTTCACTGTGAACTGTGGCTTGAATTCAGAGTTTGGGGGTCGTCTCACAAACTGTCTGCGGCCCTTGGACCCAAAAAGAACAATTTTACTCTCATCAGTCCACAAAATATTCCTCCATTTCTCTTTAGGCCAGTTAATGTGGCAAATTGTAACCTCTTCTGCACATGTCTTTTATTTAACAGAGGGACTTTGCGGGGGATTCTTGCAAATAAATTAGCTTCACACAAGTGTCTTCTAACTGTCACAGCACTTACAGGTAACTCCAGACTGTCTTTGATCATCTTGGAGCTGATCAATGGGTGAGCCTTTGCCATTCTGGTTATTCTTCTATCCATTTTGATGGTTGTTTTCCATTTTCTTCCACGCGTCTCTGTTTTTTTTTTTTTTTTGGTCCATTTTAAAGCATTGGAGATCATTGTAGATGAACAACCTATAATTTTTTGCACCTGCGTATAAGTTTTCCCCTCTCCAATCAACTTTTTAATGAAACTACGCTGTTCTTCTGAACAATGTCTTGAACGTCCCATTTTCCTCAGGCTTTCAAAGAGAAAAGCATGTTCAGCAGGTGCTGGCTTCATCCTTGAATAGGGGACACCTGATTCACATATGTTTGTTCCACAAAATTGACAAATTCACTGACTGAATGTCACACTACTATTATTGTGAACACCCCTTTTCTACTTTTTTTTTTTACTAATAGCCCAATTTCATAGCCTTAAGAGTGTGCATATCAATCAATCAATCAATCAATTTTTTTATATAGCGCCAAATCACAACAAACAGTTGCCCCAAGGCACTTTATATTGTAAGGCAAGGCCATACAATAATTATGTAAAACCCCAACGGTCAAAACGACCCCCTGTGAGCAAGCACTTGGCTACAGTGGGAAGGAAAAACTCCCTTTTAACAGGAAGAAACCTCCAGCAGAACCAGGCTCAGGGAGGGGCAGTCTTCTGCTGGGACTGGTTGGGGCTGAGGGAGAGAACCAGGAAAAAGACATGCTGTGGAGGGGAGCAGAGATCGATCACTAATGATTAAATGCAGAGTGGTGCATACAGAGCAAAAAGAGAAAGAAACAGTGCATCATGGGAACCCCCCAGCAGTCTACGTCTATAGCAGCATAACTAAGGGATGGTTCAGGGTCACCTGATCCAGCCCTAACTATAAGCTTTAGCAAAAAGGAAAGTTTTAAGCCTAATCTTAAAAGTAGAGAGGGTGTCTGTCTCCCTGATCTGAATTGGGAGCTGGTTCCACAGGAGAGGAGCCTGAAAGCTGAAGGCTCTGCCTCCCATTCTACTCTTACAAACCCTAGGAACTACAAGTAAGCCTGCAGTCTGAGAGCGAAGCGCTCTATTGGGGTGATATGGTACTATGAGGTCCCTAAGATAAGACAGGACCTGATTATTCAAAACCTTATAAGTAAGAAGAAGAATTTTAAATTCTATTCTAGAATTAACAGGAAGCCAATGAAGAGAGGCCAATATGGGTGAGATATGCTCTCTCCTTCTAGTCCCCGTCAGTACTCTAGCTGCAGCATTTTGAATTAACTGAAGGCTTTTTAGGGAACTTTTAGGACAACCTGATAATAATGAATTACAATAGTCCAGCCTAGAGGAAATAAATGCATGAATTAGTTTTTCAGCATCACTCTGAGACAAGACCTTTCTGATTTTAGAGATATTGCGTAAATGCAAAAAAGCAGTCCTACATATTTGTTTAATATGCGCTTTGAATGACATATCCTGATCAAAAATGACTCCAAGATTTCTCACAGTATTACTAGAGGTCAGGGTAATGCCATCCAGAGTAAGGATCTGGTTAGACACCATGTTTCTAAGATTTGTGGGGCCAAGTACAATAACTTCAGTTTTATCTGAGTTTAAAAGCACGAAATTAGAGGTCATCCATGTCTTTATGTCTGTAAGACAATCCTGCAGTTTAGCTAATTGGTGTGTGTCCTCTGGCTTCATGGATAGATAAAGCTGGGTATCATCTGCGTAACAATGAAAATTTAAGCAATACCGTCTAATAATACTGCCTAAGGGAAGCATGTATAAAGTGAATAAAATTGGTCCTAGCACAGAACCTTGTGGAACTCCATAATTAACTTTAGTCTGTGAAGAAGATTCCCCATTTACATGAACAAATTGTAATCTATTAGACAAATATGATTCAAACCACCGCAGCGCAGTGCCTTTAATACCTATGGCATGCTCTAATCTCTGTAATAAAATTTTATGGTCAACAGTATCAAAAGCAGCACTGAGGTCTAACAGAACAAGCACAGAGATGAGTCCACTGTCCGAGGCCATAAGAAGATCATTTGTAACCTTCACTAATGCTGTTTCTGTACTATGATGAATTCTAAAACCTGACTGAAACTCTTCAAATAGACCATTCCTCTGCAGATGATCAGTTAGCTGTTTTACAACTACCCTTTCAAGAATTTTTGAGAGAAAAGGAAGGTTGGAGATTGGCCTATAATTAGCTAAGATAGCTGGGTCAAGTGATGGCTTTTTAAGTAATGGTTTAATTACTGCCACCTTAAAAGCCTGTGGTACATAGCCAACTAACAAAGATAGATTGATCATATTTAAGATCGAAGCATTAAATAATGGTAGGGCTTCCTTGAGCAGCCTGGTAGGAATGGGGTCTAATAAACATGTTGATGGTTTGGATGAAGTAACTAATGAAAATAACTCAGACAGAACAATCGGAGAGAAAGAGTCTAACCAAATACCGGCATCACTGAAAGCAGCCAAAGATAACGATACGTCTTTGGGATGGTTATGAGTAATTTTTTCTCTAATAGTTAAAATTTTGTTAGCAAAGAAAGTCATGAAGTCATTACTAGTTAAAGTTAATGGAATACTCAGCTCAATAGAGCTCTGACTCTTTGTCAGCCTGGCTACAGTGCTGAAAAGAAACCTGGGGTTGTTCTTATTTTCTTCAATTAGTGATGAGTAGAAAGATGTCCTAGCTTTACGGAGGGCTTTTTTATAGAGCAACAGACTCTTTTTCCAGGCTAAGTGAAGATCTTCTAAATTAGTGAGACGCCATTTCCTCTCCAACTTACGGGTTATCTGCTTTAAGCTACGAGTTTGTGAGTTATACCACGGAATCAGACACTTCTGATTTAAAGCTCTCTTTTTCAGAGGAGCTACAGCATCCAAAGTTGTCTTCAATGAGGATGTAAAACTACTGACGAGATACTCTATCTCCCTTACAGAGTTTAGGTAGCTACTCTGCACTGTGTTGGTATATGGCATTAGAGAACATAAAGAAGGAATCATATCCTTAAACCTAGTTACAGCGCTTTCTGAAAGACTTCTAGTGTAATGAAACTTATTCCCCACTGCTGGGTAGTCCATCAGAGTAAATGTAAATGTTATTAAGAAATGATCAGACAGAAGGGAGTTTTCAGGGAATACTGTTAAGTCTTCTATTTCCATACCATAAGTCAGAACAAGATCTAAGATATGATTAAAGTGGTGGGTGGACTCATTTACTTTTTGAGCAAAGCCAATAGAGTCTAATAATAGATTAAATGCAGTGTTGAGGCTGTCATTCTCAGCATCTGTGTGGATGTTAAAATCGCCCACTATAATTATCTTATCTGAGCTAAGCACTAAGTCAGACAAAAGGTCTGAAAATTCACATATCATGAATGCTTGGTCTTGTTGGATTTGTGAGAATCTACTGAATCTATTGGTACCTTGTTTCCCATATAACAATAAGAAATATACTCAAAACCTGGATTAATCTTTTTAGTCACATAGCACTACTATTATTCTGAACACTACTGTAGGTATTGTGGTGCCTATAATTTGATTTGCCCATACATGGAAAGACTCTAACATCACACACTTTTATTAATTTTTGTTATATTATAACACATTGCAACTGACAAAAGAAGATGTTAAGAGCGATTGATGACTACTCCATTAGTGTGGATAACCCTTTTATTTTAGTCTCGTTTGTGTTTAAAATCACTAAGGGCCCTTAGGCAAGGTCCTTAATCTCCTAGTTGCTCCCGGTGTGTAGTGGGCGTCTTGCATGGCAGCACCCTCACATCGGGGTGAATGTGAGGCATTGATGTGTAATGCGCTTTGAGCGTCTGATGCAGATGGAAAAGCACTATAGAAATGCAGTCCATTTACCATTTATTTATTATGGATGTGTGGACAATTTCATGATGAACACTAAGAGTTTCCCATGACACTTGATGAGTTCCCTATTTTCATTGTTATTATTGCCTTTATAACCTTTGTACCTGATCTTGTCCTTATTCCATTTGATATGGAAATGTAATGATCATCTGTTGTTGGTTGAGTGCACAATTGTTTAGGTTTATCTAAGAGATTAATCTTTGGGAAATTGATGGGGAGATAATTCAACTCACATTCAATGATCCTATGAATTTAAAGATCAGTGACAATTTGGACATGACACCTTGAATGGTAGTTCCCTCCCACATTTGGTACCCCTGTCTTGTTGGAATTTTGTATCATGCGAGTATGGAAGGCAGGATGGCTTATGACAGGTAAGATCCCACTTCATAACTCGGGACAACCTACCAGGCATCGTCATGATTACTTTATGTCTCTGTGAGACCCTGACTCATTACGTGGGCACCGTAAGGGAGCATCAGGATGGGGTCAAATGATAGTTGCCTATGTGACTACATGTTTGGCAGAAAATTGATTTGATTGGAATACTGGATCATATATGAGAATTGAATTATGCCAAAATAATCTTTATTGTTGACATGATAGACTCATGTCAAGAGGAGGAGTTGTTATCTGTGCTAATTCCTTATTTTATGTTAGTTATAAAGTGTTTGCCTTTGTGATTTGTTTGGTGTTTTTGAAATCTGGTTTGAAGTTTAAATATGAGTTAAGCTTCACTTTCATCACGTGCAAGTTTCAGATACAGGGAGAGCTCCCCCTGTTGGTGAGAGCCAGTAACATTAGAAATGTGAGACTAAACCACACCAACTGTAACGCCCACCTAGTACAAGTTATGTACGGGACCTTCACAAGGTGGACACTGTCTCTGATGGTCCCAGGCCTGGTTTTTATCATGACCTTTAATAAACTTAAAATCAGGAAAGTAACGGTTTGGTTCTTGGTAAGGAGCAGAATATTACACAAAAAGACCCGGGTGAAATTACAGTACTTTAAATAGTTTAAAAGTGGTTTTGTTTTGTTTTGTTTTTTTACAGGTGAGAGGTGTAAAACATATCCAAAATAGAGGTAGCCCAGTTTTTACCAGTTCTGTTGTATCAAAGTATTTTTCTCGAAACAGTGATTCTTGAATGAAATGTATCTCAGAAATCAACTTCTCTTTTTTTTAAGGAATGCACTTCACCTAGTCGCTTCTCCTTTTGGCTACAAACCTTAATATTTATTTGTAAGACAAGCAAAGCATAACCCAAAAACATGTATACCATAAAACCACTGGACAGATTTTCACCAAACTTTGATTTATGTCTCCAGATGATTATGTTTTCGACAGACAAGTCAAAGGACAAGGTAGAGCAAAACAGAGACCAAAATCACATTTACCATAAAACTGCTGGAGGGATTTTCAACCAGTGACTCCAGGAATCAGTGTACCAACTCTGGTGTAAATAGGACCAAAACTGTAGATTTCAATAAGCATCACATGTGCATATGTACAGTGTGCTACAATCCCTATAACTCTGGATGGTTTCACTGTCAAACTTTACTACTAAACCAGAATGAACCGACAAACCAAGATATTACACATAGCAGAAACTGACTGAGAACAGTCACATAACACTCTTACTGACCTTCCTGAGCTTCTGCAGAAGCTTTCCATAGCAGAAGAAAATCACACCAAGAGGCAGGATGAAACAGGTAGTGAAGAAAGTGATGATGTAGCTGTGGTCTGTGTTACTGCTTGAATACCTGCACAGACAACAAAAGGTTTTATGATTATGGGTTTTACACATGTAGATTATGTTAGATATATTTGTGTGTTCAATTATGGTTTTCTTTATTTGTTTTCTGTACTCATTTTGGTATTAAAATAGTTATCTTATTTAGGATTGCATTCTTAGTTTTCAGTTATTCTTACTTTCCTTTGTTCTCTCTGTTGGTATGTGCATGTCAAACCAGATTTAACCAGTTTTTTTTTACCATTTAGATAAAGATAAACTCATTAGTGATTGATCTCTGCTCCCCTCCACAGCATGTCTTTTTCCTGGTTCTCTCCCTCAGCCCCAACCAGTCCCAGCAGAAGACTGCCCCTCCCTGAGCCTGGTTCTGCTGGAGGTTTCTTCCTGTTAAAAGGGAGTTTTTCCTTCCCACTGTAGCCAAGTGCTTGCTCACAGGGGGTCGTTTTGACCGTTGGGGTTTTACATAATTATTGTATGGCCTTGCCTTACAATATAAAGCGCCTTGGGGCAACTGTTTGTTGTGATTTGGCGCTATATAAAAAAATTGATTGATTGATTGATTAATCTCACAGAGGAGAAATTCACATGTTATGTCAGCTCTTAAAAAACACACAAGATGGGTGCAAGTAGATGAAAATGTTCATCAAACAGCGTGTGCAAGGATAAGAAATATAATAATAATAGATATATAATAATAATAATAATAATAATAGCAATAATAATAATAATAATAATAATATAATATATATATTATATAATAATACTTGTAACAGTACCAGACACAAGAAATGAGGTAGAAATAGAATATCTATCTATATATATACACACACACATATATACATACACACACATACACATATACATACAGTCCCACATACACACTTATATTTACAGTGAGGAAAATAAGTATTTGAACACCCTGCGATTTTGCAAGTTCTCCCACTTAGAAATCATAGAGGGGACTGAAATTTTCATCTTAGGTGCATGTCCACTGTGAGAGACATAATCTAAAAAAAACCCGGAAATCACAATGTATGATTTTTCAATAATTTATTTGTATGCTACTGCTGCAAATAAGTATTTGAACACCTCAATGGTAATATTTGGTACAGTAGCCTTTGGCTGCAATTACAGAGGTCAAACGTTTCCTGTCATTTTTCACCAGGTTTGCACACACTGCAGCAGAGATTTTGCTCTACTCCTCCATACAGATCTTCTCTAGATCTTTCAGGTTTGGAGTTTCAGCTCCCTCCAAAGATTTTCTATTGAGTTCAGGTCTGGAGACTGGCCAGGCCACTCCAGGACCTTGAAATGCTTCTTACGGAGCCCCTCCTTAGTTGCCCTGGCTGTGTGTTTGGGATCATTGTCATGCTGGAAGACCCAGCCATGACCCATCTTCAGTGCTCTTACTGAGGGAAGGAGGTTGTTTGCCAAAATCTCACAATACATGACCCCATCCATCCTCCCTTCAATACGGTGCAGTCGTCCTGTCCCCTTTGCAGAAGAGCACCCCCAGAGTATGATGTTTCCACCCCATGTTTCACGGTTGGCATGGTTTTCTTGGGGTTGTTCTCATCCTCTAAACATGGTAAGTGGAGTTGATTCCAAAAAGCTCTATTCTGGTCTCATCTGACCACATGACCTTCTCCCATGCCTCCTCTGGATCATCCAGATGGTCACTGGTGAACTTCACACGGGCCTGGACATGGGCTGGCTTGAGCAGGGGGACCTTGCTGCCCTGCGGGATCTTAAACCATGACAGCATCATGTGTTACTAATGTAATCTTTGTAACTGTGGTCCCAGCTCTCTTCAGGTCATTGACCAGGTCCTCCTGTGTAGTTCTCAGCTTTCTCAGAATCATCCTTACACCACAAAGTGAGATCTTGCATGGAATCCCAGACCGAGGGGGATTGACAGTCACCTTGTGTTTCTTCCACTTTCTAATAAATAATTGTCTTCTACGAAGCTGCTTGCCTGTTGTCCTGTAGTCCATCCCAGCCTTGTGCAGGTCTACAGTTTTGTCCCTGGTGTCCTTAGACAGCTCTTTGGTCTTGGCTATGGTGGACAGGTTGGAGTGTGATTGACTGAGTGTGTGTACAGGTGTCTTTTATACAGGTAACAAGTTCAAACAGGTGCAATTAATACAGGTAAAGCGTGCAGAATAAGAGAGCTGGTCTGTGTGAGCCAGAATTCTTGCTGGTTGGTAGGTATTCAAATACTTATTTGCAGCAGTAACATACAAATAAATTATTAAAAAATCATACATTGTGATTTCTGGATTGTTTTTTTTAGATTATGTCTCTCACAGTGGACATGCACCTAAGATGAAAATTTCAGACCCCTCCATGATTTCTAAATGGGAGAACTTGCAAAATCGCAAGGTGTTCAAATACTTATTTTCCTCACTGTACATACCTATACACATACACATATACATATGCATATATATAAACGTGATTGGGATTGAAAAGGAGATAGGAGCATCTTCTTTACAATATGTGAAATGGAGTTTAGGTGTGGTAAGGTGACATTAGTGCAGGGATTTGTAAATGAGTTGTTACTGCACATGATTTGTGGACATATTATTGCATGTGGACAAAGAGAGTTAGGTTACATTATAAATCATATATGTCTCGTTACTGCATGGGTCTCGGGCAGGGGGTTGGACCTCCCTCGAATGCCCACGGGGGCCAATAAGGAAAGGATTTTGCAAAATAAAGTCCGCCTGTGTTACGACCTATGAAATATTTTATAACAACTGTTTGTGTCCATTGTTCGGGACTCTGTGAGGGCGGATCTCATCTGTGAGAGAGGTTCTACAGAATCCAGGCCTGATGTTCTTTTTCACTGTGACTTTGAAATTTAAAAGTGCAGAATAGTTCGGGCTTATGCTTTGTGAAGGACAGTGTTAGAGAAAGAACCGCGGAAAAAATAACAAATATGAAGTGATGATGTAACTACGGCCAATAGCAACTGACACCTGAACTCAAGTGACCTCCAGCAACCAACTCTTAATGACATTCATTACAACACGTTACCTCAGGACAAATTTTTCAAATGCTCAAGACTCCAAATAGAACTGGATGAAGAGCAAATCTTGTTCAGCTACACCACTGTGCTCGTACAGTGCAAACCTCCACTAACACTATCAATCAATCAATCAATCAATTTTTTTATATAGCGCCAAATCACAACAAACAGTTGCCCCAAGGCGCTTTATATTGTAAGGCAAGGCCATACAATAATTATGTAAAACCCCAACGGTCAAAACGACCCCCTGTGAGCAAGCACTTGGCTACAGTGGGAAGGAAAAACTCCCTTTTAACAGGAAGAAACCTCCAGCAGAACCAGGCTCAGGGAGGGGCAGTCTTCTGCTGGGACTGGTTGGGGCTGAGGGAGAGAACCAGGAAAAAGACATGCTGTGGAGGGGAGCAGAGATCGATCACTAATGATTAAATGCAGAGTGGTGCATACAGAGCAAAAAGAGAAAGAAACAGTGCATCATGGGAACCCCCCAGCAGTCTACGTCTATAGCAGCATAACTAAGGGATGGTTCAGGGTCACCTGATCCAGCCGTAGCTATAAGCTTTAGCAAAAAGGAAAGTTTTAAGCCTAATCTTAAAAGTAGAGAGGGTGTCTGTCTCCCTGATCTGAATTAGGAGCTGGTTCCACAGGAGAGGAGCCTGAAAGCTGAAGGCTCTGCCTCCCATTCTACTCTTACAAACCCTAGGAACTACAAGTAAGCCTGCAGTCTGAGAGCGAAGCGCTCTATTGGGGTGATATGGTACTACGAGGTCCCTAAGATAAGATGGGACCTGATTATTCAAAACCTTATAAGTAAGAAGAAGAATTTTAAATTCTATTCTAGAATTAACTGGAAGCCAATGAAGACAGGCCAATATGGGTGAGATATGCTCTCTCCTTCTAGTCCCCGTCAGTACTCTAGCTGCAGCATTTTGAATTAACTGAAGGCTTTTTAGGGAACTTTTAGGACAACCTGATAATAATGAATTACAATAGTCCAGCCTAGAGGAAATAAATGCATGAATTAGTTTTTCAGCATCACTCTGAGACAAGACCTTTCTGATTTTAGAGATATTGCGTAAATGCAAAAAAGCAGTCCCACATATTTGTTTAATATGCGCTTTGAATGACATATCCTGATCAAAAATGACTCCAAGATTTCTCACAGTATTACTAGAGGTCAGGGTAATGCCATCCAGAGTAAGGATCTGGTTAGACACCATGTTTCTAAGATTTGTGGGGCCAAGTACAATAACTTCAGTTTTATCTGAGTTTAAAAGCAGGAAATTAGAGGTCATCCACGTCTTTATGTCTGTAAGACAATCCTGCAGTTTAGCTAATTGGTCTGTGTCCTCTGGCTTCATGGATAGATAAAGCTGGGTATCATCTGCGTAACAATGAAAATTTAAGCAATACCGTCTAATAATACTGCCTAAGGGAAGCATGTATAAAGTGAATAAAATTGGTCCTAGCACAGAACCTTGTGGAACTCCATAATTAACTTTAGTCTGTGACGAAGATTCCCCATTTACATGAACAAATTGTAATCTATTAGACAAATATGATTCAAACCACCGCAGCGCAGTGCCTTTAATACCTATGGCATGCTCTAATCTCTGTAATAAAATTTTATGGTCAACAGTATCAAAAGCAGCACTGAGGTCTAACAGAACAAGCACAGAGATGAGTCCACTGTCCGAGGCCATAAGAAGATCATTTGTAACCTTCACTAATGCTGTTTCTGTACTATGATGAATTCTAAAACCTGACTGAAACTCTTCAAATAGACCATTCCTCTGCAGATGATCAGTTAGCTGTTTTACAACTACCCTTTCAAGAATTTTTGAGAGAAAAGGAAGGTTGGAGATTGGCCTATAATTAGCTAAGATAGCTGGGTCAAGTGATGGCTTTTTAAGTAATGGTTTAATTACTGCCACCTTAAAAGCCTGTGGTACATAGCCAACTAACAAAGATAGATTGATCATATTTAAGATCGAAGCATTAAATAATGGTAGGGCTTCCTTGAGCAGCCTGGTAGGAATGGGGTCTAATAAACATGTTGATGGTTTGGATGAAGTAACTAATGAAAATAACTCAGACAGAACAATCGGAGAGAAAGAGTCTAACCAAATACCGGCATCACTGAAAGCAGCCAAAGATAACGATACGTCTTTGGGATGGTTATGAGTAATTTTTTTCTCTAATAGTTAAAATTTTGTTAGCAAAGAAAGTAATGAAGTCATTACTAGTTAAAGTTAATGGAATACTCAGCTCAATAGAGCTCTGACTCTTGTCAGCCTGGCTACAGTGCTCAAAAGAAACCTGGGGTTGTTCTTATTTTCTTCAATTAGTGATGAGTAGAAAGATGTCCTAGCTTTACGGAGGGCTTTTTTATAGAGCAACAGACTCTTTTTCCAGGCTAAGTGAAGATCTTCTAAATTAGTGAGACGCCATTTCCTGTCCAACTTACGGGTTATCTGCTTTTAGCTACGAGTTTGTGAGTTATACCACGGAGTCAGGCACTTCTGATTTAAAGCTCTCTTTTTTAGAGGAGCTACAGCATCCAAAGTTGTCTTCAATGAGGATGTAAAACTATTGACGAGATACTCTATCTCACTTACAGAGTTTAGGTAGCTACTCTGCACTGTGTTGGTATATGGCATTAGAGAACATAAAGAAGGAATCATATCCTTAAACCTAGTTACAGCGCTTTCTGAAAGACTTCTAGTGTAATGAAACTTATTCCCCACTGCTGGGTAGTCCATCAGAGTAAATGTAAATGTTATTAAGAAATGATCAGACAGAAGGGAGTTTTCAGGGAATACTGTTAAGTCTTCTATTTCCATACCATAAGTCAGAACAAGATCTAAGATATGATTAAAGTGGTGGGTGGACTCATTCACTTTTTGAGCAAAGCCAATAGAGTCTAATAATAGATTAAATGCAGTGTTGAGGCTGTCATTCTCAGCATCTGTGTGGATGTTAAAATCGCCCACTATAATTATCTTATCTGAGCTAAGCACTAAGTCAGACAAAAGGTCTGAAAATTCACAGAGAAACTCACAGTAACGACCAGGTGGACGATAGATAATAACAAATAAAACTGGTTTTTGGGACTTCCAATTTGGATGGACAAGACTAAGAGTCAAGCTTTCAAATGAATTAAAGCTCTGTCTGGGTTTTTGATTAATTAATAAGCTGGAATGGAAGATTGCTGCTAATCCTCCGCCCCGGCCCGTGCTACGAGCATTCTGACAGTTAGTGTGACTCGGGGGTGTTGACACATTTAAACTAACATATTCATCCTGCTGTAACCAGGTTTCTGTAAGGCAGAATAAATCAATATGTTGATCAATTATTATATCATTTACCAACAGGGACTTAGAAGAGAGAGACCTAATGTTTAATAGACCACATTTAACTGTTTTAGTCTGTGGTGCAGTTGAAGGTGCTATATTATTTTTTCTTTTTGAATTTTTATGCTTAAATAGATTTTTGCTGGTTATTGGTAGTCTGGGAGCAGGCACCGTCTCTACGGGGATGGGGTAATGAGGGGATGGCAGGGGGAGAGAAGCTGCAGAGAGGTGTGTAAGACTACAACTCTGCTTCCTGGTCCCAACCCTGGATAGTCACGGTTTGGAGGATTTAAGAAAATTGGCCAGATTTCTAGAAATGAGAGCTGCTCCATCCAAAGTGGGATGGATGCCGTCTCTCCTAACAAGACCAGGTTTTCCCCAGAAGCTTTGCCAATTATCTATGAAGCCCACCTCATTTTTTGGACACCACTCAGACAGCCAGCAATTCAAGGAGAACATGCGGCTAAACATGTCACTCCCGGTCTGATTGGGGAGGGGCCCAGAGAAAACTACAGAGTCCGACATTGTTTTTGCAAAGTTACACACCGATTTAATGTTAATTTTAGTGACCTCTGATTGGCGTAACTGGGTGTCATTACTGCCGACGTGAATTACAATCTTACCAAATTTACGCTTAGCCTTAGCCAGCAGTTTCAAATTTCCTTCAATGTCGCCTGCTCTGGCCCCCGGAAGACAATTGACTATGGTTGCTGGTGTCCCTAACTTCACATTTCGCAAAACAGAGTCGCCAATAACCAGAGTTTGATCCTCGGCGGGTGTGTCGTCGAGTGGGGAAAAACGGTTAGAGATGTGAACAGGTTGGCGGTGTACACGGGGCTTCTGTTTAGGGCTACGCTTCCTCCTCACAGTCACCCAGTCAGCCTGCTTTCCCGGCTGCTCGGGATCTGCCAGGGGGTAACTAACGGCGGCTAAGCTACCTTGGTCCGCACCGACTACAGGGGCCTGGCTAGCTGTAGAATTTTCCATGGTGCGGAGCCGAGTCTCCAATTCGCCCAGCCTGGCCTCCAAAGCTACGAATAAGCTACACTTATTACAAGTACCGTTACTGCTAAAGGAGGCCGAGGAATAACTAAACATTTCACACCCAGAGCAGAAAAGTGCGGGAGAGACAGGAGAAGCCGCCATGCTAAATCGGCTAAGAGCTAGTAGCTACGCTAAGCTAGCGGATTCCTAAAAACACGCAAAGTGAATAATGTGTAAATAATTTAGAGGTGATTCAGCAGAAGGAGTGCTTTAGTTAAGGCACGTAAAGATTACACTGGGAAACAAATCGTAATCTAGATAACTAGATCAATCTAACTGCGCAGATTAAACAGCTAACAGATACAGAAAAACACCGCTGTGCTCCGGAACAGGAAGTGATACAATACTAGTTTCCATTTCCACAAATTTAGATACACAAAGATACACAACAGGCAGAAAATTGGACCCTCCATCCAAATTTGGATGTTGTAGGTAAATCCATAACAGAAAAATTAGAGCAACTGAGGCACTTTTGATTGAGATATAGGGAATAACCTTGTTGTGTCTGATGATTTGCAAACGTTAATGCTAGATTTTACGGTCGTAAATTGAGTTTTATGGATATTTGCGACCGTAATCCAGCATTAACATCCACAAATCATCAGACACAAGGGGATTATTCCTATTCTAGTCCAATTCCATCGTTTGCACGGTTTATTTTTCTGTAAGTAATTAGGTCGGCAAAGCTTACCATAGCAACAGCGTCTTCATGCCAAACTGATAGCACCATTATTGACATCTGCATAGCAACGCAGTCAGGGTGTGGAGTAATGCATCAAATGTGAAACGGTCTAATATTTTACCACCATCAATGCGATATTTTATGGTCTGAAATCTCACACGATTAACCAATCAGATTTGCGGAACAAATGTAATTGGATTAGAATGCAAAATGCACACCAAGTGGGCTTTTCAATATTAAATTCAAATGTCCACAAAATCCACAATCTGGATTAGATCCATTGTCCCAATTTATCATCCCCTCCTGGGGAAAAGATATCCCAGGATATTTTACTCCCCACCCTGGATATCTTCCCCCTACCCCCTGCAAAGCAAGTCTGCTAGAGTATTATCACCTATTTCATCCTACCCAAATTTATACATGGCTGACAAAGCAGAAAACAACACTGATTCTATATATGTCAATGATGTGGTCTTGCTCTGGACTGATTTTAGGCTATTTGATTAAAAGCCTATTCCCATCTTGAAACAAAGGAATTCAGCCGAGAGGGCGGGACCACATCTCACTCAAGGCCTGCCCACAGGGAAATGACGTCACCGACACGCGTGAAAAAACTCACGCATGCGCACGAGGGTTCAAGCATGATTGGTGCAATCGCACGTCATTCAAATCCATATAGTTAAAAAAAACAAAGGGTCGGTTTATTATCTAATAGACCACGTACATCAAATGGGGTTTTCAATGTTAAATTTAAGTGGCCACAAAATCTGTAATCCAGATCAAACTTTGCCAGTTGATAAAGGATACCATCCTACATAACGCTCTTTAATATGAAAGAAATTTGATTGTTTTTGCCGGTTATGAATTTTTGAAAATTTGTTTGATGTTAAAGGATATGACTTTTCCAATTTTCGAAGATTTTTTCCTGGCTTTGACCTTTGACCTATGACCTTGAAAATTAAATCAGTTCTTGTCCATCAGGATATGAATCCTCTGAAAAAAAAAAGTTCATAATAATATATGAAAACACACAAACGAACAAACGGGCAAAAACATAACCTGCGCCACCTTCATTGGTGGAGGTAATAAACTAAACAAGTCCATTTGACTGGCTGTCTGTAATCACAAGGATGTTCCATGACCCTGAAGTGTCAGCAGCCACAACAGACAACAACATGACTGAGCAGTTTTCATTCATTCATTCATTCATCTTCTACCACTTCTACCGAGGCGGGGTACATCCAGGACAGGACGCCAGTCTGTCACAGGGCCACAAACAGACAAACAAACACAGACACACCCACACACACACCTACGGACAATTTAAAGACTCCAATCCACCTAACCTGCATGTCTTTGGAAGTGGGAGGAAACCAGAGAACCCGGAGGAAACCCACGCAAACACGGGGAGAACATGCAAACTCCACACAGAAAGACCACGGGAATTGAACCCACGACCTTCTTGCTGCAAGGCAACAGTGCTAACCACTAATCCACCATGCTGCCCTGAACAGTTTTGTTGTTGCCAGTTTCACCCTTCATGAGTAACTACTCATGTTAATCCCTTTATATATTTTATAATTCAGTTTTCACTCCTGTTGGTTTGTTTCTACAGTTCTTGCTATTTGAAAAAAAAAAAGTCCATCCAACACAGGCAGAAAAAAAAAAAAAAAAAATCACCTAATTTGCAGGGCTGTGGACAGCAGAAGTATGTGTTCAATCTATCTAATATATGAGCGTCATGCGCTGCACTGGACTGAAAATAATGCTTGATGAGGTAGTTAATCACTGCAACAGTACTCTTCTCAGAACATTGGGCAGCATTTAAATCACTTCCACAAATCCTTTTACCAATCAAACATGAGAATCAGATGAATGAATAAGAAAACAGTCTCCCAAAAAAAATCTAATTAGTTAACACGGGATGTTGCACATATGAAAATGCTACGAGGATGAAGTTACTACCAGATGCTACAGTGTGTTCTATATCACTGTCAGCAAGCTTCATTGACTTGTCTGATTGTCAGCAGGGCTTCTCAAAAAACATGAACATATTTAATTTAAAATTACCTGAGAGGTGAGGCTTGAGTCAAGAAGGAGTTAAATATATTTTGAGGTGGCTGAGGAATATTTTAATTCATATTTCTTTTTTCTCTAACATTGATTTCCATGTTATTTGTACTTTGGTACAACGACATCCACGGGGTTGTGCTTTGCCAGAAGTATGTTTTCTGACTGCTCTCTAATAGGTCAACCTCCTTATTGTTGTTGAGAGGTGCACATGTACAGTTCCAAGTTGGGTAGTCCTAAAACAGTGGTTTGTAACCTTTCTTCTTCAAAGCTCTCTACTTGTAGCTAAAAAAGGCTGAGGCACATCCCACCCAGCCCATGTGCATGCTCCCACCCCCCCAAAAAGAATAGGTTATATTCATTCATCATGGTAAATACCCCCCCACACCCCCTTTGCTCTTTGGTTCATCAAACGAAAACTGTATTTTTATTGTTTTGATTGCCAAGTAGGTGTGGTATTATGACTTTATTCAATAGGTCAACTTTTAATTTTGACCATCTCAAAGCAAAAAAACCTCAAGCACCCCTGTGATCTTTGGTGGCCCCCTCAGGGGGGCTCAGACAACGTCACCTCATTTGGCTCAGAAGGAGAGACAGTGCTACACCAGTCCATCATTGACGGGAAACCGGAGGTGGTAAAACTGCTGGTGAAATTTGGCGCAGATATCTGACTGGCCAATGGGGAAGGGTGGAGACCAGTCATTTATAGCTATACAGTTGTACTAGGTTTAAGGAAAATAAAAAAATAAACAGCGTTGCAAGCATCACCAGCATCAACCACTGCAAAGCAATCAAATGGACCGTTTTGTCTGTACTGACATTTTCCACTTAAGTGTGTGTGTTAACTCCGATCATGTGCTCCACTCCAATAGGAGCCGATCCCTGTGTATGTGTGTGCATCAGCATGTGCGCATTTGGAGCTGTCAAGAAAGATGACTTTAAGCTTGCTTTCAGCTTGTTTTCATCTTGGAATATAATACGTGCCATTGGATTAATACACACGTTGTTGGAATAAACTGAACAGTGTTTGGTACTTTCCTGGAGTAAGTGAGGTCATACCGGACTTTTCCATTGCAGATGGAGAGGCCCACGGGATGAACTCAGTGGTGAAGACGATGGAATATGATCAAATGAACTATTAATGTAATAACAGTAAGAGTTGATTAGAAAATGTATGTTACAAATAAGTAAAATGAATGATTATATGAGTTGTTTTTCTGGCAGTTAGAAAGAGGAACTGAGGAAAAGTTGTTTTTGTGCAGAGGCAGAGAGGAAAGAAGAAGTTGATGATGTCGCAAGCGAGGCCAGAAGAGCTGATGATAAAAACAACTGTTCAGAACATTAAGATGTAATAAGATATGAAATGAATAATAATGAATGAAATGTTGTATATGATCATATGAATTGCTTTTATGTGAAAAAGAGTTGAAATGAAATGATTGAATATGATTAAATGTGATTGATGTAACATGATTTAGAAAAGATGTGTTTCTCGGAAAAGATGTGTTAACCAGAAAAACAGGAAACTTGCACAATAGATTTACTGACAGCCAGGACATGAGTTCTCCAGATGGCTTCCAGTAAAGGAGAGGAGTATGGGAGGGGGTTTTGAATCACCATTATCCCTATGGTAACCAAGATCAACTCAGCATCAACAAGAGTTTCATATAAAAACTAGACAACAACAGGAAACGGGGTTATTCTTCCAGGGAGAGGTGCTGTTGTCACTTCTCCGCTGCTACGAGGAGATCACAAGACTTGACCATCTTGTGAGCTGCAATTGGAATCGGGGAGCGAGAGGATTGGAGACATAAGAGATTATTTGAGAGAGTTTTCAACTCCCACTCAGGCCGTCCAGTCATGGAGTAGCAGAGCATTGGAGAATAATCACTGGCCTTAAGTCTGAGTGGGGGAGTTTCAACGCTTTCTCTCTCATGGAGCATCACATCTTTCCAGAATGGATTAGATCAACTTTTGGTTGATTGAAGAAGGAATAAACTCTTATGTGGATTTATTTCCTGAAGGATATACGAGGGCTGTCAATAAAGTTACGGTCCTTTTTATTTTTTTCAAAAACTATATGGATTTCATTCATATGTTTTTACGTCAGACATGCTTGAACCCTCGTGCGCATGCGTGAGTTTTTCCACGCCTGTCGGTGACGTCATTCACCTGTGAGCACTCCTTGTGGGAGGAGTCGTCCAGCCCCTCGTCGGAATTCCTTTGTCTGAGAAGTTGCTGAGAGACTGGCGCGTTGTTTGATCAAAATTTTTTCTAAACCTGTGAGACACATCGAAGTGGACACGGTTTGAAAAATTAAGCTGGTTTTCAGTGAAAATTTTAACGGCTGATGAGAGATTTTGAGGTGATTCTGTCGCTTTAAGGACTTTTCACGGTGCGAGACGTCGCGCAGCGCTCTCAGGCGGCGTCGTCAGCCTGTTCAAGCTGAAAACCTCCACATTTCAGGCTCTATTGATACAGGACGTCGTGAGAGAACAGAGAAGTTTCAGAAGAAGTCGGTTTCAGCATTTTATCCGGATATTCCACTGTTAAAGGAGATTTTTTTAATGAAAGACGTGCGGACGGGTCCGCGCGTCGGGACGCAGCCGCCGCGACGCTCCGCCACAGGAAAAACACCTCTGTTGAAAGCCTTAAGGACAAGTTGGAACATGTCCTGCCTGTTAAACAATTTCTCATATACTCACTCCACTGAAAGCCATCAAAAGCCGCCTGGATTTTACAAATGGTTATCAACACGGAGGTGTTTTTCCTGTGCCGCCGCACCGCGTCGGCTGCGTCCCGACGCGCGGATCCGTCCGCACGTCTTTCATTAAAAAAATCTCCTTTAACAGTGGAGTATCCGGATAAAATGCTGAAACCGACTTCTTCTGAAACTTCTCTGTTCTCTCACGACGTCCTGGATCAATAGAGCCTGAAATGTGGAGGTTTTCAGCTTGAACAGGCTGAAGACGCTGCCTGAGAGCGCTGCGCGACGTCTCGCACCGTGAAAAGTCCTTAAAGCGACAGAATCACCTCAAAATCTCTCATCAGCTGTTAAAATTTTCACTGAAAACCAGCTTAATTTTTCGAACCGTGTCCTCTTCGATGTGTCTCACAGGTTTAGAAAAAATTTTGATCAAACAACGCGCCAGTCTCTCAGCAACTTCTCAGACAAAGGAATTCCGACGAGGGGCTGGACGACTCCTCCCACAAGGAGTGCTCACAGGCGAATGACGTCACCGACAGGCGTGGAAAAACTCACGCGTGCGCACGAGGGTTCAAGCATGTCTGACGTAAAAACATATGAATGAAATCCATATAGTTTTTGAAAAAAATAAAAAGGACCGTTACTTTATTGACAGCCCACGTAAACTCTTATGTGGATTATTTCCTGAAGGATTACAACATCACAAGGATCGTGGTCAGCTAACAACTAAAAGCTGATGAAGAGGAGACCAAGTTCATCGGACTGGGGATTTTAACATCAAAAAACCTCCTTCCCTCACTCCTAGAAAATTTGTTGAGAAGTTAATCCAGTCCAGTCAGAGTAAGATCAGATAGCATTATTGAATCAAAAACAAAAATCTCTGCCAATCATTATTCTGATTATATTTGAATTACTGTTGTGAAATTATCATCATATAACCGATTTTGATTATGTTGTCAGCACTTGCAAAACCTGCAATAAATTTCCAAGCATGCAGTTAAAGTGTTAAGGCTCGGACATTGGATTTATTGGTTCTTCTTAAGGTGTAAAAGTTAAAGTTTTTTGGGTGTATGACATCAAAAAGTGCTCTAAAAGGTTAGTCTGGTTTTTAACGAAATTAACGCATCCTGGGGACTCGCTGTACGAGTCGCTAAAATTAAAATCTAGCAACATTCCAAGAGCCCTGATCCATAAGAGGAGAGCTGCCGTTAACGGGCGTGGCCGGCTCGTATCCTGGTTCCAGAAGGAGGCTATTCGACCGGGGTGCGAGATCAGCGTCAGCGGGGTGGACGTCCGGATGGAGGCAGTGAGCGGCTAGACGAATCTCCTCGCCACCAGCTTAAACAGCCTTTGTGCAGCCCCGCCGGGTAATACCCGCGGAGACACGAAGGTCGGACCCCAGAGACGGAGAGCTGGTCTTATATGAAGCGGGATCTGACACGTGGCGCCCGAACAGGGACCTGACGAAGTGTAGTCGGGTCCGTGGAAGAATCCTGGCCAAAGGAGAGTCTTTTGCCCTTGGAAAGGTGGAAAGCCCCTGAGTAGACCACCAGGGGAGACAGTGTTGTGGAGAGTGTCGGCTGATGGCCTGTATAGGTCCAGTAACGGCTTGAAACACATCAAATTTTCAGAGGTGAAAATTTGGAGGCGACCACCAGAAGGACGATGTAAAGACAACAGGAGTAAGTATCCCAGGGAACTGGGATCAAGGACGAGAAGTAGACGTGTCACTACTGGATCGTCTAAACTGGGACGAGAAGCAGACGTAGATAGCCTGCTGGATCGTCATGAAACGACGAGGAAGGGAAGCAGACGAGGGAGCCTGCTGGATTGGATCGTCAAAAAGAAGAGCAGGTATGAGAGTATACCGTGCAAAATGGTGATCTACAAGAGAGAGTAGGATCATCAACCCGTGAGGTTCCTGAGGGGAGAAGCGGGAAAAGGAGCAGCTGATTTGGAGTTAACCTCTGGAATTAGCGCTGAATAGCCAAGTAGTCTGTCACTCATTCCTGACTCAAGGCGCCAAGAGAGGCTTTGAGAGGCAGACGACTCGAGACGACAAGGACCATAGCTGAAGTCCAAGGAGACGACAGTGGTGGAATCGACAGTCTCAGCAACCAAGAGAATAAAGAAAGGATAATCATTACGAAACAGTAAGGTTAGTGTAAAAACAAGCAGTAAAAATATGGCTGAAAAAGAGTCAGGACCTGTAGCAACCCCTGGATCCGAACCAGACGGGGGAAAAGAAGTGAATATTCAACCACACAGAGTAGTATTGTATGGACGAGGATATGATTTTTGGGCAGAAACAGTTCAAAATTATGTCAGAGATCAAAGTGTAGAACCTGATGAAGAAAGTTTCAAGGAAGCTATGGCAGACACAGTACACAGATTAGGGGTATATTATCCAGGTCAGCATAAAGAGGGGCAGATCCTGGCCATATTGGCAAGCCCACCAGTCCCAAAAGACAAGGCGGGGACCAGAGATTGGCTTGAGTGGTGGTGCAAAATTCTCGAAGAAGGGTGGCAAAGAGGACAAATCACCACTTTAATAAGTCCTGAGAAAAGTTATGACCCCGTAGTAAAAATGACAGCTGGGTTGTTGGGAGTAGAGACGGTCCTGGTTGATGTTAAGGCAAAAGCAGCGTCCGTATATGCCAAATGTAAGTCCGTAGCAGAACGACTAAAAGGGGTAGGAAGAATGCTTAAGGAACAATGTCCTATGATGGATGATAAGGATGGAAGTCAGATCCTCAACACTGGAGACGAGAGCAAAACAGATTCCCAGGCCAACTCTGAACCAAGTGATGAGGAAAACAAGCCAGAAGAAAGTGAAGATGAATTAACATCCCAGGGAGGTCCTAATTTTGGAATAAATGGTCAAGAAGATAAAAGCCCGGACCACCTCCTCACAAGCTTCGACCCAGAGTGGCAAAAATTGCCCTTAGGAAGTGTGAGAGGAACAACCTCAACAGTTAAAAAACATACAGAACGCCTGATTGAACAGGAAAAAAGACGAAGAAGCCTTCAGGGAGTATCTGGACAGATATTCCGTCGGTCACCGGAATGTGGGCCCAGAAGCTTGAGACAGTTTAAATCTGAAGAATGTGTTCCCGGACCGAGTTACCATAGTAAAGAGGAAGGGCCCTCGCAGGAAATCTTTAGAAAAGCCAAAGCAAAAACCCACCATGTATACGGTGAATCTGACTACATGGAAGACTTGAACCCTATGCCCGAAGGAACCAAAAAGATGGTGACCCAAGATGGAGGACGGGCATATCATTATTTTGGCAGTCCTTGGGATATAGATGGAGATAGTCTCATTGTCTTCACAAATCCCAAATTGAAAATTGCCAACCGAAAATTCCGAGCAAGCCTCAAGGAGAAGGCAGGCAAAGAGTACCAAGAGGAGATTAAGAACATAAAGGGGAGAAATCTGGAGGGAAAATCGATGGTGATAACAAGCGCACCACGAATTAATTATCATGCACTCATACATGTGCCCTTTGAAAGCTACCCAGGGAGAGAAAATTCAATCGAATACACGGAAAAAATGTTGAAAACTCTGGGAATAGCTATTGATATGGCCAAAGAACGCCAGCATCGGCGAGTGGTGATATGTGTGGACGGATTACGATCTGGACAAATGACATGGGAAGAGGCAGAAAAGGTTGCCATGGCAGCCGTGAACCGACACATGCGTACCCCAGGAGTATGGGGATCAATGAGAGAGATTGTGGTGGTCACTAGCAATGAGCATGAGCAAGATCGAGTGAGAAGGGCACTTGAAGCGGTGAACCTAGGACCAAATAGAGCAGGTCCAAAGAAAGGTGCAGTTGGAGCAAGTGGAGTGGCAACCAGTCCCCCGTTAGTGATGCAGCCCATTCCCATGGCGACAAGTGAGAAAAGATCAGCCCATGCTGTGGGAGTGCAGCAATTAAGGATTAAAACCCCACAACCAACATTCAAACAAGTTGTAAGTGGGCTCCAGACCATCATACACCCGACAGGCTCCCAATCACGGATGAAAGAGCCTTTCCAGGCTCCTCCACCAGATAATGGAGAAGAGGATCCTATATTCATTCCTTTACCAGTCGGAAATACTGAAGCAACTGGAACACCCCGAAAGTTAGAACAAAACGGGGACCCACAACCACAAGACCTATGTCCTCCCCATGAATCTGATATGGATGAGTACCAGGAAAGAGAGTCTGAAGAGGAGATCAATCCACAAGACTCAGAAGAGGATGAACCGCTATCTGTGGTAGGAGAAAGAGAAGTCTCGTGTCCAGAGCTACGAACTGGACGTTACAGAGGACGAAAGAAAGAAGCTGGGGTGTATAATGTGCGTGTAGCCTCTGAGAGAATTGCAAGAGATGTCAGAGTTAACCCAGTTGAGACCCGAGATAAGCGACAAACCTATGTTCCAGAAGTTGGACAAACTGGGTATGACATCCCAGAAGAGTGGATAGAGCGACAAGATGAAAAGAAAACTCTCGAGGTAACAGCTACTGTTGGAGAGTGGGCTAATATACTAATGTGGCCTTTCTATCCTATGTTAACCGCCTGTAAAGAGTTGACAAATAACTTCAGAGTCGCCTATTTAGGCGTTGCCCATGATGTGATGCTGAGAAAACTAAAAACAGCAGCTTTACGCTGGTCACGGCAAGTGTTGAGAGAAATCAATGAAGAAAATCTGGATGATGAGGAAGAAACAATTCCACCATCGTCAGGATTACAACCGAGCCTCCCAAATCAGAACTTTCCTGCTGGATCTAGAGGGCAAAGACTGCCAGCAATTCAAGCTGAAATTCAAGCAGACGGCAGGGAATTCCATGAATTCAAGAAATTAAAGATGCTGGTGAGAGAGAAAGAACCAAATGAAGAGCTAAAGGATTATCTGAAAGAAGTGTGGCCCCTTATTGACAGAGCTTCGAACAGTGAAGAGGGTAAATCTATGTGGCTAGCCCAAGTTACCAGTCAACCCATCAGTCGGGGTGAACCAGCACGAAACCATTATGCCAGGTTAGTGTTGGAAGATCCTAACGATGAAGATTCCCATATTGCTCGAGCTAAAGCTGGATTAGACAAAGGTCAAACATTGGTTCAAGTTTGGCATGGGCTGAAACAGACGATTTTGCCACAATGCTATGTTAGGGCTCTGAGAGAGGTCACTAAAGGAAGAAGAGGGGAGATAACTTTTGTAAAAATGCCCATAGATGGCACTACAGTCCCACAAATGGATGCGGTGGTAAAGAGCTGGGATTTGGAGCAGCAGTTCTATGAAGAAAAGAGGAAGAAGGAGAGCACCCCGAAATCAGGACAAAAACCGGGGGGAGTGGAGAAAAGAAATTCAGTGTCTAAACCACCACCTCCTCAGTCACATCAAACACCACAGAGGAATAATCAAAGACCTCCAGCCGGACAATGGAGCTCTCGGCCGAGAGGTCCACCACCTCCACCACCACAATCGCGACCTACACCTGCACCTCGTGGTGGTGGCTATCTCCCTAAAGAGGAGTACGACAAATTAACTCCAGAGCAAAGGAAAGCCCTCCAGGAAGTCCACCAAGCTACAGCGGCGGCTGGAGGGCAACAGAAGTAATGGCTTCGGAGGAGCGGGTCACGCTAGACCATGCCTACTGGGAAGGGGACGATATCTACGCTGATGTGGATGGAAAACCGTACCTGGTAGACACGGGAGCAGAGGTGTCCATGACCCGCAGAAACCTCGTTACCATAGGATACCTATTGATCCAGTATGCAAATGGAGCAACGGAGAGAACACCATTTGGAATATGGAAGGGGATAGTTTGGTTAAAAGGCCCCTTTAATTTGATATCAGTTAGAGATTTGAAAGAATTGCATCGGCCCAAAAGACTTCGAACTCTAATAAGATGACGAGTGAAAAAATTACAAGCAAGAGTTGTACGAATGGGTATAACTCCAACTGGGAAGGGTCCGGTAAGCTGGTACAAAGAAGTGGATGTACCGGCTGTCACAGAAGAAAAAATTGAAGAAAGTGATTTCTCTGAAGCAGGGAAAGAGAAATTGAGGGAAATTATCTCCGAAGCTAATGTGGCACGATGTAAAAATGATTGTGGAGATTTGGGGACTAAACACATTCATGTCATCGAAGGAGGAGTACATCCACCAGTGCGACAATATCCCTTGAACCCTGGAGCGGTTGAGGAAATGGATAAAATAGTAAAAGAATTGGAAGCTCTGGGGATCATTCGAGTGGAATTAAATCCGATCACTAACAGCCCCATCCAAGCAGTTAAGAAGCCAGAGTCGGCAGGAGGAGGCTGGAGACCAGTAATCAATTTCAAGGCTCTCAATCGACGAACAATAGCCAATAGAGCGAGTTTGATAAATCCCCAAGGAGCACTGAAAACTCTCCAAATTAAGAAATACAAATCATGCATTGATCTGGCAAATGGATTCTTTTCCCTGCGATTAGCAAAACAGTCACAAGGGAAAACAGCATTCACGCATAAAGGGAAAAGCTATGTGTGGCAACGACTACCGCAGGGATACAGAAATTCACCAAATGTGTTCCAAGCAGCAGTAATGGAAATATTGAAAGATCTGGGAGTAACAGTCTATATCGATGATGTGTTTATCGCAGATGATGATGAAAATGAACACCTAATGCGGCTGCAAAAGGTGATACAGAAGCTCACAGAAGCTGGATTAAAACTCAACCTGAAGAAATGTCAGTTTGGACAATTCAAGGTTAACTATTTGGGATTCCAGGTATCATCAGACTTGGGACTCTCAGAAGGATACCGAGAAAAATTGAGTCAAATTAAACCACCTCAATCTGAGAATGACCTACAGAAAATATTGGGACTGTGTAACTATGTGAGAGATCACGTTCCACATTATCAGAAATACGCAAAGCCCCTTTATGCTCGTCTCAAGAAGAAACCTGATGGACAAGCGCAAAAGCAATGGATTTGGACAGCTACAGATCAGGATTGCTTGGAAAAGCTAAAGAAAGCTATTCAAGACGCAGTTAGGCTGGAGCCGCGTAGTCTGACTACTCGTCTGCTAGCCGAAATAAGCTGTGAAGAAGAAGATTCGGTGGTAAAAGTAAGCAATGAAGGAGGGGGTATGGTAACATTGTGGAGCTATACTCTGTCTTTGATTGAGAGAAAATATCCACCGGAAGAAAAAGAACTGGCAGTCCTGGCTAGATATTGGAGTGCATTAAAAGAACTTGCACAAGGACAGGGGATAAAAGTCATCACTCAAAGCCAAGTCCACCGGTTCCTAAGAAAAGGGACAATTGAGAGTACTAAAGCCAGAAATGCCAGATGGGGAAGGTGGGAGGACATCCTGCTAGACCCTGAGCTGGAAATTGGGCCAAACCAGTCTGCGACAAAAAAGTTACCGAAGGAGACGCAACTCCCTGTGGAGCCATACGACTGGACTATGTACACGGATGGATCAAAGAAAGGTACAGACAATGTAGCTCATTGGGGCTATATTCTGAAGTATCAAGATAAGGAGAAATATCGTCGGAAAGGTCAAACGCCAGGGAGTGCCCAAGCTGGAGAAGTTACAGCAATACTAGAAGGACTCTTGGAGTTAAACAAGAGGAAAGTAAAGAGGGCTAAAGTGGTTACAGACAGTCATTACTGCGCACAAGCCCTGAAAGAGGACTTATCCATTTGGGAAGAAAATGGATTCGAGGGAGCTAAGGGGAAGCCTGTAGCTCATATGGATTTATGGAAGAAAATAGCCGAGTTGAGGCTAACAATGGACTTAGATGTTGTACATCAGAAAGCCCATGTAAAAGAAGGAGCACATTGGAGCGGGAACGAAGAAGTGGACCGCTATGTGCAGCTGAGAAAAGTCGTCGTTGTCGGGATCGAGAAGTGGGAACAGACACCCAAGGGAAGGGTAGTTCCAAAAGAGTCCATGAAAGAAGTGGTGCTGGCCGTACATGAAGTGCTTGGCCATGCAGGCACCATTCCCACACGGAAGGAGCTGGAGAAGCTGCAACTTTGGATTCCGAGAAACCAAGTCTACCGAGTTCTCAAAGACTGTGAAGTATGTGGTCGATACAATGCAGGACGACGAGGACAAAGGGTGGATGGTTTCACCATAAAGAGTACTGTTCCATGGGGATCAGTATGTATGGATGTTGCCGGGCCCATGGGGGTGACCGGTAAGAAAGGAGAAAAGTATCTGTTGGTGCTTGTGGACTCTATGTCAGGCTATGTGACTATTAAGCCTGTGAGAAAAGTCAACGGCAGCAGTGTGATCAGCATGTTGGATCAAGTGTGTTCAAATCTGGGGATACCTAAGGAGCTGAGAACGGACAATGGAACACATTTCCGTAATGCTCAGGTCGACCAGTGGTGCCAGAAAAATGGAGTAATGAGAATTTACTCGCCCCCATACACTCCACAAGCAAATGGAGTTGTAGAAAGGGCTATTGGACTGGTGAAAAACTGGATCGGAAAAAATGCTAACACGAAGGAATGGAGTACTAAGGCCCTGGAAATTGGACAGGCCCTGAATGACCGCCAACGTGCCGGCAGGCCCACCCCTTCGCAAGAACTGAACCAACGCCCATTTTCGACACCGGAAGTGGGGAGGAGTCAGATTGAAAGGGACAGAGAACCAGAACCAAAGATCCCATTCAAGGTTGGACAGAAGGTGTGGGTGAGAGCACGAGATCACCCAACCAACACTGCTGTTAAACCTAAGTATGAGACCACAGATACGGTAGTGAAGATACTGGATAGTAACACAGTAGAGTTGAAGAGGAAAGGAATCCAAGGAGTGGAGCAGCTGAAGCCAACTCCTAACTAGACGAAACCAGGAGCTAAATATGGCCACAAACACCCAAGAACTTCCACCCTTTGTCAGAATGGCCACTGTCAATGGGGTGGTTGCCTTAAGAAGAACAAGAGAAGGCCTCTGGGCAGGCAGAGCCCTGAGGATTCTATCTCATGCAAAGAAAGGATTTTTATCTGATGAAAAGGAGTTATTACAATGGAAAAGAGTTGAGAATCACTGTGTGATTTGTCGTGGAGACGTACAGCTGACGGTCCAATGGTCGGGACCTGGACTTAGAAAACCCCCAATTCCAAATGGGGCAAAATATGAATTCAAGCAATTACTTCACAAGCCGGTGAAGGTTTTGGATGCACTGGTATGTGGATTATGCCGACTAACCCACTTGCCAAGAATGGTCTTTTACACCCAGTGGGACTTACGTGGAGACACTGTGGATATGCAGGTGTGTTCATGCTATTGGAATGGACGTGAGATCGAGTATTGTCTGATGTGTAAAGCAAGAACTCATATGGGAAGACTACTGCATGTGGTAAAAGCAGAAGGATGGCAAGTGAGAAGGTTTTTAGACTCTCTGAGGACCTGTCACACCGATGAAACCTGCTGGGCTAATCCTGCAGCAACAACTGCGCTTGATCAAGCTGAGGGGAATCAAGGCGGCGGTGACGTGAGTCCAACGGCCCCAAGTGTCTATCTGATGTTGGACACAACTGGAGCAGGAGGAAGTGACCAAGCTGCAGGAGGTAGTGAACGAAAGCCGTCTTTGTTGCATGAAGCTATACAGCAAAATTGGTCCCAGGGTCCAGAGTACGGACAAGCTTATGACCCTCCAATAGATGCAGTACAAATTCCACTTGTGTTCAGAGTATACAGAGATCCGGAGCGACCCGGATATACAGACATGATGGAAGGACTGACAGATGATCAACAGCAAAAAGCCCAAGAAGAAGGATGGATTGGCCCTTGGGAATTGACAACTTGGGCAAAATTGATAGAGGAAGTTCTAAAAAACCCAGAAATTCTACTGGAAGATGCAGAAGAGGTGCCACAAGAAAAAGGGGGGAGAGAAACCCTTATGTTTTATTTTACCACTGGATTAGACGCCTGGGGAAATAAAGCAGCAAAACCAAAGAAGAAGTCAGCAGTGTACCACGTGACACCCGAGGAATGGGTGAGGAAGAGGAGGATACAATCTAGAGGGGGAGTGGCTAGCAGAGCGGACACTCCTAGTAGGCCGGACCAAACAGTTAAGGTGCGGCTCACAGTGCTGATGGTGCTGGTTCCCTATGTGGGGGTTTATTCTGTCGGAGCACACGTTGAACTCCTGGAGGAACAGCAGCAGTCAGACCAAACGACTCAAGGTGAGGAAAAATCAAGAAAGTCTCGGAATCGCTGGATGTTTCCCTCCATCTTCCACGGGACAAGGAAGAAGTAAGAAGAAGCGGCTGGTTGCAAAATGTCGCAAGGACCAAGTGTAAATAGAGTACCCGTTATTAATAATCGAGGAAGATTTGGACCCTACATACAACATGTCCTCGGTGCTGAAAAATTATACCTACATTGGCCAGAAAAAGATTTTGAAGAAGAAAACTGGAAAATAGCATCTAAAGGATATTTTGTCTCACACTATGAATATAAAAGAGATGCCGTATTTACAGAGACAACAGGACAAAGGATACTTTCTGACCGAGTGCTGAGTGATGCAAGTCTGCGGTATTGGTATATATACGGGCGCCGAAAAATGTCCCACTCGATTCCAGGTTGTCCAGATACATACCCATGGATATTAAATGTGGTTTACCTACAAATCAACGGCCTAAGATTCACAGTGAGATGGGGGATTAATTACGTTGAGCCACTCCAAGGAGTCTACGTTGAAATGTACCTCAACCAGTACTTGATCTGGACGACAAGCCCCAGCATGAAAAGTCAATTGAACAGACGACTGCAAGACCCAAGATATCCCGTATTGGATAACCAAACATTAAATTTAAGAATTGTTGAAAAACCTCTGGAATGTGAGGGCCTCATGCCCCCAACCGTACCACCAATTTTTGAAAACCAACACTTCATTTTCCTCTACAAAAGAGGGATCTGGAACTGTAATCAGGCAATGAAGATTCAGCTTCAAATTGAGCCTACGGATCAAGAGGATAAGCCTACAGTTCCCCTTTATGTGGCCCTATCACAATCCAGGTATTCTGGATACCGGTTTTGGCAGTCTTGGCAAGATCTATGGAGCTATGTACCCCCAAATCGAACACAGAGAGTCCCTGAGGGACCCCTCCCTAAACCTGACAGAGTGATTGTTACGATGTGGAAATGGGCGTGGAGAGGAATGGATTCAGAACTTGACCACCCATCTCCCATCTACACTCATCTCTTTAAGAGACAACGACTGCCCCCTATGGTGGTGTATCTTGGCAAGAAAAGAAGGAGACCGATGGCAGAGTAACGATTCACTCTGAATCCTGCTGCGGACTTTCAAATTGGATGAAAATAATGTAAATAGTCTACGTTCCGGGCCGAAAGGACTTACACCATATTTGGAATTACCCTACAAGAAAATATGTTTAAACTGGCCGCAAAAGGATTACAAAGAAAAAGGATGGTTGCTGGAACAGGAGGATACTTTGTAGATAATGACTCATATACAAGAACTGCTGATCTTAAAGCGCCTGGAATATATACTCCTCTAGAACCTATCGTGGAAAAAGTTGGACTGGAATTGCCCCGGGGTCGGATGGAAGTTTTACCCAATTCCCCGGTGTCCAAACATATACCCCTGCATCTTGAACGTGGTGTATATACAGAAAAGGGGCTACAGATTTAAAATAAGATGGGGACCTAATTATGTCGATCCATTACAAGGAATGTATGTGGATATTTGGCTCAGCTCTTTCCAGATTTGGACCAGTAGTCCCTACGTGTTTAAAAGACTTCAGAAAAAAGAAACACAATCAGCTTTTTACTTGATTGAGAATCAAACTTTGCCGATATGTACGACAGTACAGTACGTTGACATCGAAAAAGGTGTAAGTATTCCGCCTATTAGAAGTGGATGGCGAACCAGAGCACTAGTGGGGCTTTGGCAACCCCCAAAGGCTGTACTGATACGACTTGGCATAAAGTCGGGAAGACGATTATTTCGAAGATCAACTCCTCTGTACTCTGTGATAGCACAGTATCTCTACAACGGAGCGGCATATTGGAATGCCTATGAGGACATCTTGCACCTACGTAGAGAATTGAATCCTGCATCTTCACAATGTTTCTTCACACCCCAGGGACCACCGCCTGAAATGAAGGAAGTGACAGTTGTCACTTGGCAATGGGCGTGGCGAGGACTGGATATTAGACTCCCGTGGCCATCTCCCTTGTTAAACACTCTTCTTCAGCAACAAGCATCAAGTGTCCCTGGTGAGAGCACGAGACAAACAACAGCACCAAAGATCATCTATCTCCGAGATGGGAGAACCACAGGAAGACAACGTGATCACCACGCAACCTCGAAGGATCAACGACAGACCAAGAGAAAGAGAATCTGGCATAGAAATGCCACTGCTGCAACAACCTCGAGGGCAGGAGCCGCTGCCACCAGTACCAAGTGAATTCTACTACGAAAATGTTGGAATAAGGCAGCAGCAACAGCAGCAACAAAGCTGGCCGTGGAAGAAAAAGTGCCTCCAATGTTGGAGTTGGATGGCCCGACTTACAGCATTATTAGTCGGCATTGCTGTACTTCTAGCTATCCTGTACCATTATGGTAGTACGCCCTGGACCTTAACCCATATCAGGGTCCAGTACGCAACAACTAAAACTTTTCAACAGACATGTTGGGGAGTTGAATCAAGAAACACCTACATGATATGGGACCAGAATTCTACAGAAAAATGGGCAAAGATAAAGAACCTAACTCAGCATATGCAGAAGAACAAGTGGCTGCAATACTTGAACAACTGTGGAGAATTTCCAACCGTCACTACCAATCACAACCTGACCACCGGAGCAGAAATCCTACAAAACCTACAAGTGAGGGATAAAGAGATCATCGTGGCAACCATCTTACGGTTAAAACAAAAAGAGCGAAGAGAAGTAGGCTGCACTTGGATAAGACCTGAACCTGGCGAGCCAGCCTGGTATTGCTCATGGGGATGTAGAGTACTACTGGGCTATCGAGCAGGATACTGGGAAAAAGAAGCTGTTTTTCCAGCATTACCAAGACATGATGTTTGCAGAATGATAATGCCTACCTGGAAACATTGGGGAAATTACAACCTCACCTGTGACAACACCCGCAGCAGAGTGCCGAAAATGGATACTACATCTACAATAATCCCTCCGTTGAACAACTTTACCGACATAGAAGCAGGAATATCATACTCCAAACCTACCGTCATCTCACCAGACGGATCGGTGGGATCCACAAAGATATCACCAACCCAGAGAGGAACTAAATTACTCCCTGCATCGCCAACACAAGATACACAGCGAGTATTAGAACCAAAAGTTAAAATTAATGATAATGAAGTTAGAAAGAGATGGAAGGAGCTTAATGATTATTGTGTAAAAGAAAAAATAGCAAAATTAGATAGATGTTATTGGAATCGACCTATTGGATGTAAATCTCAAAATTACATGGTGCTTACACCAGTTACTGATTTGATAGACAGGATTGTTTGGAGACAAGTACAAGAGGCAAAACATGATGATTGGCTTAATGACACCTTTCCGTGGGTCTGGAGCGTTTCGCTGAGACACTTTGAGGGGAATTTTCCAAAGGGATACATGTGGACTGGGCATAGTTTGAAAGGTCCATATAAAGCAAATTTTTATGTGCAAAAACTACCAAAACCTGATGGGCTAAGGTCAGTACCACAGGATGATTTTGACAAAATTGATCAATGCGTGGCACATAAAATTTATGTAAGCTTACATGAGACAGAATACCATAGTAGTTTGGCTGCTGGTTCTGGTAAATCCCCCCGATGTCCCATAGACCAAATTAAGACAGAGAATTGGCTAAGATGGGTATATAACTGTACAAAGTTGTTACAGATTCCAACTATTAAGGGGACCCTTCAAGCATGGAAGGAAGGACTTAAGCGTAGTGAGGACGTTACCTGGTGGGGAATGGAGAGAGTTGAAATTGAAGATTGGGTATTCCCCTGTTTAGATCAGAGTGATAATTATTGGGTTAGATATCAATACATCGCCACGGTCTACTCCAGAGATAGAGATACTTGGTCTGGTTTACTCTGGAGACCAGATCCTTATGTTACGCCATGGCCATGGAAAATGATTTGTAATGAGCTTAACACTACATGCACAATAACTCTTGCCCGTCAAAATTGTAGAAATGTTCCTGGCTGGGAGGGATATTGTGATGCTTACTATGACGGCGAGTACGACACTTATGGCCATCAAACAGTTTGGGAGAAGAACCGTGCAGGCGAATGGATAAGAGCTTTTCCACCCAACGTTGGCTGTGCCAAGGCTGTCCTGGGACATGGAATGTCGAAAAGGAGGCAGATCTTAGGTCACATAGTGCCATTTGTTGGAGATCCTGTGATAATGCTTGAAGAAGGATACGCCTTCAAGAAAAGTATGTGTGAAGGACAAGAAATTGTTGGTTACGAATGGCTGGGGCCCAATCGGATTTACAATAATGGTACATGTGAATCGCCTGCGGAACATTGGCTTAGCTGTGGGGAAGGAAGAAGTCGGCATGAATATTCTTGGTGGGAAAGAACGCAAATAGTCGCTGGAGAAGCCATCACCACTTTCGCTGCAGAGACCGGAGAAGTCATTAAAGAAGGTCTCGAAGTAGTGACTGGCTGGATTGGACATTTGTTTGGATATCTTTGGCCCTATCTGTTAACCATAATAGGATTAATTATTGCTGCAGTAATTGGATATGTTTTGCTAAAAGGAAGTTTCGCAGCCGCCCTGCGCTTGTGTGGGAGGAGCACACAACGCAGTGAAACGGAGCCCCTCCTCCGTTAGGGGAGGAGCTATGGAACCTATAAAGCTCGACGCCGAGACACGCCCTGTTCATTCTGCTGTGGGGGAGCGAAGGAGGAAGAAGCATCTACATAACAGCACACCAACTTAAGAAGATAAGTAAACAGAATAAGAGAGCACAATGTCCAATAATACTGGCGGCATAACTGACACCATCTTCAAAGTGAGTAGAGTGGAGTTTATTGCACTACTGTTAATATGGCTGCTATACTGCTGTGTCGGCCGTTGGGACTTACGACAACCACTACGAATAGTAACGCTACTACATGGATGTGTCAGATTGGCGATCATCAATCTGCACTACGGTCAGAGTGACTTAGGGTTGTCTTTATTCATCACTCATGTCCTCGGTCGCTTTAATCTCCAGTTTGACTGTTGGGGAATATGGCAGTATACATCGATTACAATTTGGATGGTGATAGATATGATAGCAATCTTTTACGCCCCGGCAGTAATAGCTGACATTGTGTGCGAAGCTGTGATGGTCCTGACCCTATTGGCGTACATAGCTACGTTAACTGGAGCCATACAACGCAAGAAACCCTGGCTCTACAAACTTGGACTAATCATAATTTGGGCCTTAGGATGGGGAATATTATCATCCTTATACTGGCTGTCCATGGTTAGTCAACTACTCCTGCTGTTATGGTTTACGACCTATGATGCTTGCTTCCCGCGTACAGCTTCTTCAGCTACTACGGGAATGGTAACGTCATCACCATCCCAATCTCCTACGGTGATCATGAGGCAGCTCTGGCGTGCATCTGAATAATCCCAACAAACTCTTTTGCTTGCTTGCAATATAATCATTAAAAGACTAATGTTTCCTCTTACACTGTAGGGGGATATAAGATGTATTAATTGTCAAGCCACCCTGGAACAAGCGATCTACTTCTGGGAGGTAACACCGACTCTGTGGTGCCCGACGTGTTACAGCAACAGCTTCGCTGTCCAAGTGGCGCGAGGAATAATGGGACGAAAGGATACATCTTTTGTGCCCCAGGTACCAACAGCAACATACCTGAAAATTGAGGCTGAGGCAACCGTGATTTGGCATTCCCTTGTGGTTGATCAAATACGAGCTGACACTATAGTGTCTTCAGAAGGATATACGTATTGCCCCGTGTTTTCCAAAATGTGGATGTACCCTACGGGAATAAGATTTTCCACATCTCATCTTGCCGATGGCCGGATCGTGGCCATTGGTCCTTCACTACCACCAGTTCCACGTTCATCTCCACAGCACACTGTGGAGGTTGGAGTGCAGACCGAGGATATAAACTGGTGTTTGGAGGCCCTCACGCAGGTGTTCCTGGAGGAACACCTTCAACAGCCTGAGCCTGAGGATATTCACGCTGAAGCTTCACCTCAACCGAAGGATACATCACCACCACGGCCATCTACACCAGTTACACCGTGTTATACACCTGTGACCCCCACTTCACCATGTGCATCATCGTTCCCTGACGGATTATCATCTCAGGAATATGAGGCGACACCAACTCCAACAGAATTACCATCGCAAGCATCGCAAATGGAGGAGCAGCCTTCTGACGGCGACAGCAATCTACAGATGGGTGAGGAGGAGTACGTGGTGCTGGACGAGTGTCGTTCAACTCCAGCGCCTCCTGTTCTGTCACCGATGGTGGATGAGAAAGAAGTGCTCACCCTTCACCCTATCGACGACGACGGGGATGTTTTTATGGAAGTATAAAGAGGTCGGCAGAGCTTCAAGTCATGGAGGGGGTGTCAAGAAAGATGACTTTAAGCTTGCTTTCAGCTTGTTTTCATCTTGGAATATAATACGTGCTATTGGATTAATACACACGTTGTTGGAATAAACTGAACAGTGTTTGGTACTTTCCTGGAGTAAGTGAGGTCATACCGGACTTTTCCATTGCAGATGGAGAGGCCCACGGGATGAACTCAGTGGTGAAGACGATGGAATATGTCTAAGATGATTTTAAAATGACAAAGTATGATCAAATGAACTATTAATGTAATAACAATAAGAGTTGATTAGAAAATGTATGTTACAAATAAGTAAAATGAATGATTATATGAGTTGTTTTTCTGGCAGTTAGAAAGAGGAACTGAGGAAAAGTTGTTTTTGTGCAGAGGCAGAGAGGAAAGAAGAAGTTGATGATGTCGCAAGCGAGGCCAGAAGAGCTGATGATAAAAACAACTGTTCAGAACATTAAGATGTAATAAGATATGAAATGAATAATAATGAATGAAATGTTGTATATGATCATATGAATTGCTTTTATGTGAAAAAGAGTTGAAATGAAATGATTGAATATGATTAAATGTGATTGATGTAACATGATTTAGAAAAGATGTGTTTCTCGGAAAAGATGTGTTAACCAGAAAAACAGGAAACTTGCACAATAGATTTACTGACAGCCAGGACATGAGTTCTCCAGATGGCTTCCAGTAAAGGAGAGGAGTATGGGAGGGGGTTTTGAATCACCATTATCCCTATGGTAACCAAGATCAACTCAGCATCAACAAGAGTTTCATATAAAAACTAGACAACAACAGGAAACGGGGTTATTCTTCCAGGGAGAGGTGCTGTTGTCACTTCTCCGCTGCTACGAGGAGATCACAAGACTTGACCATCTTGTGAGCTGCAATTGGAATCGGGGAGCGAGAGGATTGGAGACATAAGAGATTATTTGAGAGAGTTTTCAACTCCCACTCAGGCCGTCCAGTCATGGAGTAGCAGAGCATTGGAGAATAATCACTGGCCTTAAGTCTGAGTGGGGGAGTTTCAACGCTTTCTCTCTCATGGAGCATCACATCTTTCCAGAATGGATTAGTTCAACTTTTGGTTGATTGAAGAAGGAATAAACTCTTATGTGGATTTATTTCCTGAAGGATATAAACTCTTATGTGGATTATTTCCTGAAGGATTACAACATCACAAGGATCGTGGTCAGCTAACAACTAAAAGCTGATGAAGAGGAGACCAAGTTCATCGGACTGGGGATTTTAACATCAAAAAACCTCCTTCCCTCACTCCTAGAAAATTTGTTGAGAAGTTAATCCAGTCCAGTCAGAGTAAGATCAGATAGCATTATTGAATCAAAAACAAAAATCTCTGCCAATCATTATTCTGATTATATTTGAATTACTGTTGTGAAATTATCATCATATAACCGATTTTGATTATGTTGTCAGCACTTGCAAAACCTGCAATAAATTTCCAAGCATGCAGTTAAAGTGTTAAGGCTCGGACATTGGATTTATTGGTTCTTCTTAAGGTGTAAAAGTTAAAGTTTTTTGGGTGTATGACATCAAAAAGTGCTCTAAAAGGTTAGTCTGGTTTTTAACGAAATTAACGCATCCTGGGGACTCGCTGTACGAGTCGCTAAAATTAAAATCTAGCAACATTCCAAGAGCCCTGATCCATAAGAGGAGAGCTGCCGTTAACGGGCGTGGCCGGCTCGTATCCTGGTTCCAGAAGGAGGCTATTCGACCGGGGTGCGAGATCAGCGTCAGCGGGGTGGACGTCCGGATGGAGGCAGTGAGCGGCTAGACGAATCTCCTCGCCACCAGCTTAAACAGCCTTTGTGCAGCCCCGCCGGGTAATACCCGCGGAGACACGAAGGTCGGACCCCAGAGACGGAGAGCTGGTCTTATATGAAGCGGGATCTGACAGAGCCCAGCATGCAGATGGCCCCTTTTTAACCCTCTACAGTCTTCTCTTCCTCAGCGGGGGTGCAGATTCAACCTGTCATCTTTTATTTTTTTGTCTTTTAAATTTGTTTTATGTCACAGTCAAACATGGCACTTGATGCTCAGCATTACAGTGACAGCTTGTTCAGATGTGCACGGTGCAGCCCTGCTCTGAGATGCACTGACTCGCTACGCAGCTGACCTGACCGGGCTATTACAGATACATGGTCATGCCCTCTCATCATAACGTATGTGAATAGTGATTATCATCTTAGTGGTGACATCACGTTCAACTGTGGCACCCTGCCCCACGGCGAGTTAAAGACTCTGCACAGTGTGCCACTTATGCCCATAATGTGCATGGTATTACAGATCCTTTGTCATTCCACCTCATGTGTCAGAGGATGTATGTGTAATATCATGTTAACATGGCTGTTAGGCCCTGTCCAGACAGCTGCACTGCACGTCAGCGTGTCATGGACACGGGCTGACTCGCTGTGACACATGGTGTATTCAGTATGATTGCACAATGTCCGCGGCTAGTGCACATAATGATTGCGTGACACAGATTTCTAGGTTCCGTCAAACTTGATCAAAATGCTCCAAATAAAGCACAAATGTTGTACTACTGCCCTTCGACCACCGTTAGAATTTTCCTCAGTTCGAATGCAGCCCAACCGTAGTGTGCATGTTCTCTACATTCATGCTGGCTATGCTAATTTGCCAGATTTTGTTCAATATCACAGGATTGCTGTATGAGGAAATCAAATGCAGCTGAAATGCAGCTCGATATACACGAATGACGCTCAGATGTCCATTTATTATGGCATTCATGCACATTCGTGCTGTAGTGTAACGGGGAGGAAGGTTGAGACATTCAGCCTGGATTCAACGCGTGGATTCAGTGCGTTCGAACAATTCGTACAGCCTGTCCAACGCAGTTCGAATGGTTTGAATTGTTTACGAAATGCCATACAAATGTCGTACCGCAGTCAGATTCCAGAATGACTGCAACTCAACTACTGTTTGAATGTTTCCAACAGAAGTGCAACACGAATGTAGACTGCATGTGCTCTGGCTGCACGAATGTCCCGAATGCTGTGCAAGACGTTCGAGTGCAGCTCAAATTTGCACAACAGTCATTTGAATCCTCATTCGTACGGCATTCAGGCTCATTTGTGTTTGAGTGTGACGGGGTATCAGTCAAGCTTACAAATTTAAACCACCGAATGGTTTTCACAGAAAGGGGACAAAATAAAGTGCACTGGTGTCAGATTTATTTGATGTGTCCTTTCTGATGGATTAAAGCTGTCAACTAATGAATGAACTAATGATCAAGGATCCGAACTATTGCAAAAAGTCATTGTGTATCTGTCAAAGGTGTTAACATCTGGAACAACTGTCCCAACAACATTAAAGTACTTGGTACGTTAGTAGGCTTTAAAAGACATTACAAGAATAACAAAATTGCATGCTATAGCTGAAGACTTAGACTCTATTAATTTGTTATTACTTTCGGGTTTGTGTGTTGTGTGCCAGTATTGTCTGGTTATATTTTGTGAATTTGAGTTCATTGACTGAGTTTGCACATTTTTTCTTTTTGGTATTGTCATCGTGTGTGCATATGTATGAATGTACATGTAGGTATGTATATGTGTATATATCTGCGTATGGCAACACTTTTGGTTTTGCTCCCATTTTGTATGAGATGAACTCAAAGATCTAAAACGTTTTCCACATACACAATATCACCATTTCTCTCAAATATTGTTCACAAACCAGTCTAAATCTGTGATAGTGAGCACTTCTCCTTTGCTGAGATAATCCATCCCACCTCACAGGTGTGCCATATCAAGATGCTGATTAGACACCATGATTAGTGCACAGGTGTGCCTTAGACTGCCCACAATAAAAGGCCACTCTGAAAGGTGCAGTTTTGTCACACAGCACAATGCCACAGATGTCGCAAGATTTGAGGAAGCGTGCAATTGGCATGCTGACAGCAGGAATGTCAACCAGAGCTGTTGCTCGTGTATTGAATGTTCATTTCTCTACCATAAGTCATCTCCAAAGGCGTTTCAGAGAATTTGGCAGTACATCCAACCAGCCTCACAACCGCAGACTACATGTAACCACACCAGCCCAGGACCTCCACATCCAGCATGTTCACCTCCAAGATCGTCTGAGACCAGCCACTCGGACAGCTGCTGAAACAATCGGTTTGCATAACCAAAGAATTTCTGCACAAACTGTCAGAAACCGTCTCAGGGAAGCTCATCTGCATGCTCGTTGTCCTCATCGGGGTCTCAACCTGACTCCAGTTCGTCGTCGTAACTGACTTGAGTGGGCAAATGCTCACATTCGCTGGCGTTTGGCACATTGGAGAGGTGTTCTCTTCAGCTTTATGCGAAGGAGATGTGTTGCACTGCATGAGGCAAATGGTGGTCACACCAGATACTGACTGGTATCCCCCCCCCAATAAAACAAAACTGCACCTTTCAGAGTGGCCTTTTATTGTGGGCAGTCTAAGGCACACCTGTGCACTAATCATGGTGTCCAATCAGCATCTTGATATGGCACACCTGTGAGGTGGGATGGATTATCTCAGCAAAGGAGAAGTGCTCACTATCACAGATTTAGACTGGTTTGTGAACAATATTAGAGGGAAATGGTGATATTGTGTATGTGGAAAAAGTTTTAGATCTTTGAGTTCATCTCATACAAAATGGGAGCAAAACCAAAAGTGTTGCGTTTATATTTTTGTTGAGTATATGTATGTGTATGTATATATGTGTATATACGTGTGTGTATATATATATATATATATATATATATGCAGCAGGGGTGGTGGCCAAGTGGTTAATGTGCTTGGTTTCAGTTCAGAAGGCTCCGGGTTCAAATCCCACCCCTGCCACATTTCTCCATGTAATGTGGAGTTGCGTCAGGAAGGGCATCCGGCGTAAAACCTGTGCCAATTCAACATGCAGATTGGATGCCTTGGATTTGCTGTGGCGAACCCGAGTGCAAACAAGGGAGCAGCCGAAGGGACTTACTTTTACTATATATATATATATATAGGCTTGGGGAGTAACGGAATACATGTAACGGTGTTACGTAATTAGGATACAAAAAAAAAGGTAATTGTTTTCCGCTACAGTTACAGAAAAAAAGACATATTCAGATTACAGGCATATTTAGTAAAAATGGGGATTACTTCGCAGGATTACAATTTTAATGCATTTTATGATATTATCCAGGGTTCTAGCTAGCACAAACTTGCGTTATGGCCGGTTACGCTATAATTTTGGACCTTTACGCTTATTTTGGACCGTTACGATTTTCAATACAGCATCTGTAATCAACTGTTTCTGCAGCGCAACTCCAGTTTGAAGCGTGAATCGAAGCAATGCTTCAATTCAATGGCTCGTGGCTCTTTGATTTGCTGCTCTTCAGAAGCGGTAAGTCCGCTTCTTCACACTTCTGAAAGCCATTAAAATATCATGAGTCACTTTTGTGTGGATTAAAGTCACTAACTGGGACTCTGGTCTTGTTGCAGTCGAGAAATGAGAATCAGCCCCCGTTTTGTCACAGCTTCAAATGCTGCGCAGCTCTCTGACTCTGTCTCTCTGAGACAGAGTCCGCTCGGAATTAATAACTTCAAAACAAATCGCCGCTTTAAATAAAATGACACCTCTTACAAACGTTGCAATACAGACAATAAACTACAATCGATTAAAACGTTTTTTCCTCCCAAAATGAGACGTCTTGCATTCTTTAAAAACTTGACCTGCAGCACATCTGCAAGAGCTCAGCTCATAGGTATGGAAAGACATTCATGCCAATAATAATGTCTTAAAGGAAATGCTTTTGACAAAAACTAACAGATTTTATTTCTCTTTATGTCCAGAGATCAAGGATCCACCATGTAGAGTTTATTATGTCCAGAGTTTAAGGATCCAGTAACCAATTTCACATTTATTTACTTTAAGACTCAATAAAATGTTGTTCAATTTCAATTTAATCAGCTTATAAAGCACCAAATTACAACAAAAGACATCTTAAGGTGCCTCACACAGAACAGTTCAACACTGCCCATTCAACAAACTTCCCCAGCCTTCTGGACATGATGAAGGGACTTGGGCTGTTGTACCTGGCTTTTCCCCTTTGGGTACCCCTAGAATAGCCAATTTTTAACTTGAATTTTCAAACACTTCCCCTTTTCCCCCCTTCCGCACCATCCCCACCCCGGTTGCTTCGCTCCATCGACATTACGCTAAAATTTTATCCTAGCTAGAACCCTGTTATCTGTATATAATTTTTTTTTCTTTGAAACGAAAACATCCCTTCATGAACAGTGATATGACGTCTCCTAACCGGGCAAAATATTTATGAAGTACCCGAATGTTAATGCATTTTCAATGGAGATCCGCAACTGAACACACTCAGAAAAATGCTCGCAAAATACATGTTAAAAAATGCCATTTTGACCTGGATATTGAGCCAGTAAAATTAAATTACATTAAATTATGTCAGGAAAGTATTAAACTTACTCTGACACACACACACATTCCCAAATATTAGTGTTGAAAGTTACACGGATCTGCGCTGTTCAAGCTGCTGAGCTGAGTCGTCCTGCTGCAGCCGCTGCTGTGTTCAATGCAGCGCAGCTCCTAAAACCATTACAATACATTTATATACATATTATATTTTTACACAATTATCCTTTATTGACCGAGTTTCATTCATGAAGTCAGTGGTGTGGGTACACATCTCTATGTGTGGGTGTGACTGTGAGCGGCACAGCGCGGGTCATTATAATCTCATTATTTTAAGGTGCAAATTAAAAAATCCCCAGTCTTGTCGAACAATTTTAATCACTAATGACAAGTATTTTAACTTGACATTGGTCTCGCAGTGGAAAATATCAACTAGACATAAGTGAAGAGTTAATGGTCCGTGTCATCGGGCGACACAAGTACGGCAGGAAACATACAGCTGTTTATCATCCAAATATCACAGACAAAGTAACAAGAAGAACCAAAACCACTTACTTATGGAAGGAAATATTGTCTCCCTTGTTCCGCTGTTTGTGGCTTTGCCAACATGCGCAGCTTTCTGGCATATTCCACCTGTTTCTTGAACTTCTATGCACGCAATCACTAACTTGCCCGGAATTAAAATGGCGATCACGCCTCCTTACTGACAGTATTTACTTCATGGTTTTCATTATGCTTTTGTTCTTATTTTGAAAGTTCAAGAAGTGGACTGATGTGTTAAACATGGTGCGAATTTACTGAACAAGTAGTAGACTTTTTTTTGTTTTGTATATTGTTCTGCAAGCCACTTTTAATTACAAATTCATCCGCACACCGCCTGAGTTTTCATTATCCTTCATTTGTTTGGCATCTTTTGTTGAAAATTTAGCAGGTGAGCACTGGGTGTGTTTAAAACAATATTGTGGGTGCTCTTAATTCATAATGTGAAGTAAAACAGAGCATGCCATGTAAAAGAAACAGTTTAATTTTTGCTTAATAAACTGTACTATGTGGTCAATCAATCAATCAATCAATCAATCAATCAATCAATCAATTTTATTTATATAGCGCCAAATCACAACAAACAGTTGCCCCAAGGCGCTTTATATTGTAAGGCAAGGCCATACAATAATTACGTAAAAACCCCAATGGTCAAAACGACCCCCTGTGAGCAAGCACTTGGCGACAGTGGGAAGGAAATCTCCCTTTTAACAGGAAGAAACCTCCAGCTGAACCAGGCTCAGGGAGGGGCAGTCTTCTGCTGGGACTGGTTGGGGCTGAGGGAGAGAACCAGGAAAAAGACATGCTGTGGAGGGGAGCAGAGATCAATCACTAATGATTAAATGCAGAGTGGTGCATACAGAGCAAAAAGAGAAAGAAACACTCAGTGCATTATGGGAACCCCCCAGCAGTCTAAGTCTATAGCAGCATAACTAAGGGATGGTTCAGGGTCAACTGATCCAGCCCTAACTATAAGCTTTAGCAAAAAGGAAAGTTTTAAGCCTAATCTTAAAAGTAGAGAGGGTGTCTGTCTCCCTGATCCGAATTGGGAGCTGGTTCCACAGGAGAGGAGCCTGAAAGCTGAAGGCTCTGCCTCCCAGTCTACTCTTACAAACCCTAGGAACTACAAGTAAGCCTGCAGTCTGAGAGAGAAGCGCTCTATTGGGGTGATATGGTACTATGAGGTCCCTAAGATAAGAAGGGACCTGATTATTCAAAACCTTATAAGTAAGAAGAAGAATTTTAAATTCTATTCTAGAATTAACAGGAGTCAGTCAGTTCTTCTGACTTCCTCTTTCCTGCTGCTACACATCAGAATTTGGGACTGTTTACACTGAGACTGCTACCTGCTGCTTTGGACTTGAATTAACAGTCTTTTTCAAGACTTTTTTACTTTTTTACCTTTTTACTTTTTTTTTTTATTTATTTTTTTTTACTTTGTTACTGTGCTCCAACGCCTAAGGAAGACCTCTAACGGTCGAAACATCGCGACGGAGCACTTTTATCAGCTAACTTTCATCAGCGTTGGCAAGCTAACTAGCTTGCTAACGCTTTCGTTTTTATTATTTTATTTTATTTATTTTTTTTTTCTCTTTTAGCACTGTTGTCGTGCGTTGCCTGTGCTGCTTCATGGCCTGTTTGGTGCCTTGATTGGGGCACTCCTTCTGCTGAATCACCTTTAAATTATTTACACATTATTCACTTTGTGTGTTTTTAGGAATCCGCTAGGTTGCGTAGCTACTAGCTCTTAGCCGATTTAGCATGGCGGCTTCTCCTGTCTCTCCCGCACTTTTCTGCTCTGGGTGTGAAATGTTTAGTTATTCCTCGGCCTCCTTTAGCAGTAACGGTACTTGTAATAAGTGCAGCTTATTCGTAGCTTTGGAGGCCAGGCTGGGCGAATTGGAGACTCGGCTCCGCACCGTGGAAAATTCTACAGCTAGCCAGGACCCTGTAGTCGGTGCGGACCAAGGTAGCTTAGCCGCCGCTAGTTCCCCCCTGGCAGATCCCGGGCAGTCGGGAAAGCAGGCTGACTGGGTGACTGTGAGGAGGAAGCATAGCCCTAAACAGAAGCCCCGTGTACACCGTCAACCCGTTCACATCTCTAACCGTTTTTCCCCACTAGACGATACACTCGCCGAGGATCAAACTCTGGTTATTGGCGACTCTGTTTTGAGAAATGTGAAGTTAGCGACACCAGCAACCATTGTCAATTGTCTTCCGGGGGCCAGAGCAGGCGACATCGAAGGACATTTGAAATTGCTGGCTAAGGCTAAGCGTAAATTTGGTAAGATTGTAATTCACGTCGGCAGTAATGACACTCGGTTACGCCAATCGGAGGTCACTAAAATGAACATTAAATCGGTGTGTAACTTTGCAAAAACAATGTCGGACTCTGTTGTTTTCTCTGGGCCCCTCCCCAATCAGACCGGGAGTGACATGTTTAGCCGCATGTTCTCCTTGAATTGCTGGCTGTCTGAGTGGTGTCCAAAAAATGAGGTGGGCTTCATTGATAATTGGCAAAGCTTCTGGGGAAAACCTGGTCTTGTTAGGAGAGACGGCATCCATCCCACTTTAGATGGAGCAGTTCTCATTTCTAGAAATCTGGCCAATTTTCTTGGATCCTCCAAACCGTGACTATCCAGGGTTGGGACCAGGAAGCAGAGTTGTAGTCTTACACACCTCTCTGCAGCTTCTCTCCCCCTGCCATCCCCTCATTACCCCATCCCCGTAGAGACGGTGCCTGCTCCCAGACCACCAATAACCAGCAAAAATCTATTTAAGCATAAAAATTCAAAAAGAAAAAATAATATAGCACCTTCAATTGCACCACAGACTAAAACAGTTAAATGTGGTCTATTAAACATTAGGTCTCTCTCTTCTAAGTCCCTGTTGGTAAATGATATAATAATTGATCAACGTATTAATTTATTCTGCCTAACAGAAACCTGGTTACAGCAGGATGAATATGTTAGTTTAAATGAGTCAACACCCCCGAGTCACACTAACTGTCAGAATGCTCGTAGCACGGGCCGTGGCGGAGGATTAGCAGCAATCTTCCATTCCAGCTTATTAATTAATCAAAAACCTAGACAGAGCTTTAATTCATTTGAAAGCTTGTCTCTTAGTCTTGTCCATCCAAATTGGAAGTCCCAAAAACCAGTTTTATTTGTTATTATCTATCGTCCACCTGGTCGTTACTGTGAGTTTCTCTGTGAATTTTCAGACCTTTTGTCTGACTTAGTGCTTAGCTCAGATAAGATAATTATAGTGGGCGATTTTAATATCCACACAGATGCTGAGAATGACAGCCTCAACACTGCATTTAATCTATTATTAGACTCTATCGGCTTTGCTCAAAAAGTAAATGAGTCCACCCACCACTTTAATCATATCTTAGATCTTGTTCTGACTTATGGTATGGAAATAGAAGATTTAACAGTATTCCCTGAAAACTCCCTTCTGTCTGATCATTTTTTAATAACATTTACATTTACCCTGATGGACTACCCTGCAGTGGGGAATAAGTTTCATTACACTAGAAGTCTTTCAGAAAGCGCTGTAACTAGGTTTAAGGATATGATTCCTTCGTTATGTTCTCTAATGTCATATACCAACACAGAGCAGAGTAGCTACCTAAACTCTGTAAGGGAGTTAGAGTATCTCGTCAATAGTTTTACATCCTCTTTGAAGACAACTTTGGATGCTGTAGCTCCTCTGAAAAAGAGAGCTTTAAATCAGAAGTGTCTGACTCCGTGGTATAACTCACAAACTCGTAGCTTAAAGCAGATAACCCGTAAGTCGGAGAGGAAATGGCGTCTCACTAACTTAGAAGATCTTCACTTAGCCTGGAAAAAGAGTTTGTTGCTCTATAAAAAAGCCCTCCGTAAAGCTAGGACATCTTTCTACTCATCACTAATTGAAGAAAATAAGAATAACCTCAGGTTTCTTTTCAGCACTGTAGCTAGGCTGACAAAGAGTCAGAGCTCTATTGAGCTGAGTATTCCATTAACTTTAACTAGTAATGACTTCATGACTTTCTTTGCTAACAAAATTTTGACTATTAGAGAAAAAATTACTCATAACCATCCCAAAGATGTATCGTTATCTTTGGCTGCTTTCAGTGATGCCGGTATTTGGTTAGACTCTTTCTCTCCGGTTGTTCTGTCTGAGTTATTTTCATTGGTTGCTTCGTCCAAACCATCGGCATGTTTATTGGACCCCATTCCTGCCAGGCTGCTCAAGGAAGTCCTACCATTATTTAATGCTTCAATCTTAAATATGATCAATCTATCTTTGTTAGTTGGTTATGTACCACAGGCCTTTAAGGTGGCAGTAATTAAACCATTACTTAAAAAGCCATCACTTGACCCAGCTATGTTAGCTAATTATAGGCCAATTTCCAACCTTCCTTTTCTCTCAAAGATTCTTGAGAGGGTAGTTGTAAAACAGTTAACTGATCACCTGCAGAGGAATGGTCTATTTGAAGAGTTTCAGTCAGGTTTTAGAATTCATCATAGTACAGAAACAGCATTAGTGAAGGTTACAAATGATCTTCTTATGGCTTCGGACAGTGGACTTATCTCTGTGCTTGTTCTGTTGGACCTCAGTGCTGCTTTTGATACTGTTGACCATAAAATTTTATTACAGAGATTAGAGCATGTCATAGGTATTAAAGGCACTGCGCTGCGGTGGTTTGAATCATATTTGTCTAATAGATTACAGTTTGTTCATGTAAATGGGGAATCTTCTTCACACACTAAAGTTAATTATGGAGTTCCACAAGGTTCTGTGCTAGGACCAATTTTATTCACTTTATACATGCTTCCCTTAGGCAGTATTATTAGACGGTATTGCTTAAATTTTCATTGTTACGCAGATGATACCCAGCTTTATCTATCCATGAAGCCAGAGGATACACACCAATTAGCTAAACTGCAGGATTGTCTTACAGACATAAAGACATGGATGACCTCTAATTTCCTGCTTTTAAACTCAGATAAAACTGAAGTTATTGTATTTGGCCCCACAAATCTTAGAAGCATGGTGTCTAACCAGATCGTTACTCTGGATGGCATTTCCCTGATCTCTAGTAATACTGTGAGAAATCTTGGAGTCATTTTTGATCAGGATATGTCATTCAAAGTGCATATTAAACAAATATGTAGGACTGCCTTTTTGCATTTACACAATATCTCTAAAATCAGAAAGGTCTTGTCTCAGAGTGATGCTGAAAAACTAATTCATGCATTTATTTCCTCTAGGCTGGACTATTGTAATTCATTATTATCAGGTTGTCCTAAAAGTTCCCTAAAAAGCCTTCAGTTGGTTCAGAATGCTGCAGCTAGAGTACTGACGGGGACTAGCAGGAGAGAGCATATCTCACCCGTGTTGGCCTCTCTTCATTGGCTTCCTGTTAATTCTAGAATAGAATTTAAAATTCTTCTTCTTACTTCTAAGGTTTTGAATAATCAGGTCCCATCTTATCTTAGGGACCTCGTAGTACCATATTACCCCATTAGAGCGCTTCGCTCTCAGACTGCAGGCTTACTTGTAGTTCCTAGGTTTTGTAAGAGTAGAATGGGAGGCAGAGCCTTCAGATTTCAGGCTCCTCTGCTGTGGAACCAGCTCCCAATTCAGATCAGGGAGACAGATACCCTCTCTACTTTTAAGATTAGGCTTAAAACTTTCCTTTTCGCTAAGGCTTATAGTTAGGGCTGGATCGGGTGACCCTGGACCATCCCTTGGTTATGCTGCTTTAGACGTAGATTGTGGGGGGGTTACCATGATGCACTGTTTCTTTCTCTTTTTGCTCCGTATGCATCACTCTGCATTTAATCATTAGTGATCGATCTCTGCCTCCCTTCACGGCATGTCTTTTTCCTGGTTTTTTCCCTCAGCCCCAACCAGTCTCAGCAGAAGACTGCCCCTCCCTGAGCCTGGTTCTGCTGGAGGTTTCTTCCTGTTAAAAGGGAGTTTTTCCTTCCCACTGTTGCCAAGTGCTTGCTCATAGGGGGTCGTTTTGACCGTTGGGGTTTTTCATAATTATTTATGGCCTTGCCTTACAATATGGAGCGCCTTGGGGCAACTGTTTGTTGTGATTTGGCGCTGTATAAGAAAAAAGTTGAGTTGAAGTTGATTATCTCAGCAAAGGAGAAGTGCTCACTATCACAGATTTAGGCTGGTTTGTGAACAATATTTGAGGGAAATGGTGATATTGTGTATGTGGAAAAAGTTTTAGATCTTTGAGTTCATCTCATACAAAATGGGAGCAAAACCAAAAGTGTTGCATTTATATTTTTGTTGAGTGTATATATATGTATGTGTGTGTGTGTGTGATTGTGTAAATGTGTATTTATGAAATTTTGTTTGTGTGTATATGTTTGTTATTTTTTAGTATAAGGGGTGGGTATTTATATAAACTCTGCTTCTGCGCTCACCCTTTCGGCCATGCAGGACTTTTGTATAGTTGCTTTGTTATGAGTTTTTTTTTTTTAATTGTGTGCCGAATAAACTCATTCATTCATTCATTCATTCATTCTGAATCTCCTGTTTGTTATATTTCACATTCAATTATATCCAGACAAAATGGGCCAAATGTGTTTCAATGTGTTTTTAGCTTGTCATTATAAGAGAAGAGCAAGGACCTTGTTATTTCTTAACTCACACGGATGGCAGAAGAAGAACACTGGGTTAATACAGTGGCGCAGGGGCAGCAGGGTTGTTGGATGACACTGGATGGAGTGGTGAGTCAGGAGGTGAGCTGGGCAGACATGTGGAAAGTGCCACAGGCCCGACTCAGTTTCCTCATCTGGGCAACCTAAGATACCCTGCCCTGACTCCAAAACCTCCAAAGGCAGCTGGTCATGGAACAGGTCTGTGACCTCTGTGGAACCGGCAATGCCTCCCTACATCATATTCTGGCAGGATGCAAGACCTCACTAACTCAGGTTTGGTTCAGATGGCGGCATGATCAAGTGCTCTAGAAACTGGCGGAAGTGGTGGAGAAAAAAAGGCAAGAGGCAAGCCAGGGGGTCTAGTCAGGAAGAAATCAGTAGATGCATTTCCTTAGAGAAGGGGAGTCTGCAGCCACAAACAGGAGACCCACATCCATGCTCCTTGCATTAGGGGAAGACTGGAGATTGGGGTGGACCTGGGTAGGCAGCTCCAGATGTGACCAGATGTGGTGCTGTGGGCCACATCCAAAAGAACTGCTCTTCTGTTCGTGCTGACTGTACCATGGGATGAGGGAATGGAGGAAGTGCACAAAAGAAAGAGGGCAAAATACTCTGACCTGGTTGCGAAATGCAGGGAGAGTGGATAGAGTACAAGACTCTTTCGAGATGAGGTTGGCACAAGGGTGTTTTGGGGTACATCTCCATCATACCTGCTGAAGGAACTGGGACTGAGGGGTAAGGAGCTGCACAAAGCCACCAGGAGCCAGCAATTCCTGAGACAGGCTGGCTGTGGGGAGTGACTGGTAGACGTCCTTGTTCACTGCCCCGCCACCAGGAGATGTTCCGGGTTAAGGGGCGAAACATCAGTGAATGGTGGTCCCCCAGCTTATGACCCCACAGCTAACCTATTGGGCACTGTTGGAGGTCCAGCAGGCCTGCTATGGAGCCTAGCAGGTGTTAAAACATACCTGTGATGTTTAATTGTGATTAAGTTTTGAAAAAGGCCAATAGTATTTGCAAGGCAGCCTTGCGGATAATTTTCTATTGGCTATTCGCAAGGCAATGCCAAAACGTGGAACTACGGTTGTAAACAAACCAGTCAGTGATGATCAGGAATCACAATTTCAAAATCTGAGGCCACAGATTTGTAAATACCCACAGTACCCACAGTTTCTGTTGACTATCTGTCCATGAAAGTGTGCAGCTGTCACCAACTTGAATTTGGACTTGAACATGTCACTAAACTGCATGTGTGTGTATTCATGCATGCACTCTCGCGGGCGTAGGAGGAAATTATGCAAATTTGCAGTTCTACCTTCACTGTCTATCAGCTGAGTGCTCCAGTGGAAGCTGTTTCATAAAGAAATAATCAAAGCAGTTTATGAGCTGAGGGCCATGGCTTATTTATAGCTGATCACTAATAACCCTCTCAGCTATTTTTCACTGTAGCGCAGTGAGGGAGCGCACGCAGTCTGTCCCTGTCAATCTGTCCACTGCAAATTTGTTGACATTTTCAACTGCAGAAACCACAGCACAAATCATCTGTCATTTTGGAAGCGCTCAGCTGAGCGGAGGGTGAAAACAAAAGCAGAGATTTGCATCTGTTCTGTTCGATTTTTAGACTTTGACATTAAAACAGTGTTCAGATGGAGACAGAACTTGTTTTTTGTTCTGTGGTTTGTCAGGTGGATTTCTGTTTCATTATGGAGCAGCTCCATGCTGTCCCCAGACATTAAAAAAAATACACTTCATTCCTTCAAACACACACACAGTTTAGTGACATGTTCAAGCCAGTGCCAGCTGTGCACATTCATGGACAGATAGCCTACAGAAACTGTGAGTACAGTTTAGAAATCTGAGGGCACAATTAAGAAATCTTAGGGAACGGTTTAGAAATCTCCACGTGTGGAGATACAATGTACCATCTGCTTCATCAGTCCGGGGTTCACATTCTGCAGGGTATGTGGACAGGTACGTGCAGCACCAGCAGTACCAGCAGAAGATGCCTCCTTCTCAACATGGGTTCAGGCCTCCTCAGCTGTACCTGGCCAGTTCACTGAACCAGAGCCCAAGAACCTGTGACACCAGTAGTCAGAGTCTGAACATCTTTGGGCTCTCCTGTCCAGTTGTCCTATTGCTCCATGCAGCCCGTCTGTGGAACTGAATACACCTCCACCACTCTCACTTGTCACTCTGTACATAATTACATTTTTTTTTCAGGTTTTTAAAACTCTTAGCCTTTTTGTATTTATGTTTGAAGTGTTTATGTGCCACAATAAAATTTATTTTCTCTCAGGATTTTAAAACTGTTTTTGTGTCTTTTTGTATTTGCAGGTTCTCCTGATTTTATGGCACTCATAGAGGCACTTCTCAAGGTTTCAAAACAATGTTTTTTGTGCAATTTTGGGTTTATGTTCTCAGGATATTATGGTTTTTGTTACATTTTTGAAGAGTGCCATAAAAATGAAGTGTCCCCACTGCATTACTCAACTTGACAAGCTGCACATCGTGTTAGCGATTAGATCACGCCAGGTAGCATGACATTTGTGCATGAAAGATTTTTTGAACATTTCAAAATTCTCTGTGTGCAATAGCATGCACCGGCGCCCCTCTCGCATTCAGTCTGCACCAGTTAAAGGTGGGTTTACTCTCCAGCACGACACAGGTCGTGCCAGTGCGTGAATCAAAGTCATGCTTGTGTCACTACACCTTTAGATGTTCGTGTGTGTCACCTGGAATTTGGCCGACCCCTGCCATGAGAGGGTTCAATGGGCTCGCACACCACTGGTGTGCGCAAATAGATGTAGGAACAGGTGTACGAGGCAGCTACGATTTTCCTGCTTTATGCACACTTTTATGCGCAAATTGACCAAATTCACACTATGTGTGAAGGGACCCTGAGTTTTGATCCAAGGCAATCACAAACCCAGACACTCTGATTACTGTCTGTAAAGTCAAGGTCAGTAAACATTTTTTAAATGAAGTATAGTAAATGAATTGTATTCAAGTTACATTAAATGTTCTACAGAAATTGTCATCCAAATGGGGTTTGACTAAAAGTAGTCTTTTAGTTTGTGTACCTTAGCATACTGTCTTACTGGGTATTTGGATTCTCAAATTTGTGACACAGCAGCATGTTCACCCCATGTTCACATGGGTTCCCTTCGGGTGCTCCGGCTTCCTTCCACATCCACAGACATGCAAGATAGGTGAATTGGTAACTTTAAATTGACCACAGGTGTGCGTGAGGAAGTGAATGTGTGATATGTGGCCCTGCGATAGCCCGCTGTCCTGTCTGGGTTGTACTCTAGGGGAGGTGATGGTCTCGCGGTTAAATTGGCTTGAGACCAGAGGATCCTCAGTTTCCTTCCTACTGTCGCCAAGTGCTTGCTCACAGGGGGTCGTTTTGACCATTGGGGTTTTTACGTAATTATTGTATGGCTTTGCCTTACAATATAAAGCGCCTTGGGGCAACTGTTTGTTGTGATTTGGCGCTATATAAATAAAATTGATTTGATTTGATTTGATTTGATTCAAACCCCCATCTGGCTGGAAAATCACAAACGGTGACACACACTCCCTTGGCAGCACCTTGACATCTGTGTGTGAGTGTGTGGATGAATAGGTGAATGTGAAGCATTACTTTAAAGCAGTGTGAGCCTCTGATATAGAGGAAACGTGCTATATAAATACAGTCCATTTACCATTTACCCTACCTCATGCCCTATGACTGCTGGGATCAGCACTAGCCCCCCCGTGAGCCTTAATTGGAGTAAGTGGGTAAAGAAAATGGATGGATGGGATTTGCAACAAAACATGTGACTTCTCAGATTCTCAGTTGGTATCGCACTGAAGTGACACGTTTAGGAACAAAGTGCTCAGGATGACTGTGTGCTGCTATTATATACTATAATATGTTGTTATTATGTGAAAAGAGGTTGTGGAAACACCCAACACTGCAGGCATGGAAAAAAAGCACTGTCAATATTACAACGTAATAAAATATTGTTTATTTAATTAAATAAATAAGCAATTAATTAAATAATCATAATAATAAATGGTTTGCGTGGTGGTAACTCACTCAGCGATGACTGATATGTCCAGCAGAGTGACACCCTCCCCCTCCCCCATCTCATCGGTAAATCCACTATCCTCTGCTCCAGTGTTGAAGGAGTACATACAGATGTCCTTCTCGCTTCTAGCCTCTCTGTCCAAAAAACACACCATCGCCGGCCTCAGTGACAACTACCTAGGAGCACTCGTCCCTGTGGTGATGAAGTGCTTTGAGAAACTTGTCCAGAGTCACATCATGTCATTCATCCCTCCCACCTTTGACGTACACCAGTTTCCTTGCAGGGCAAACAGGTCTACTGAGGGCACCGTGGCCACACATCTCCATGCTGCACTGTCCCACTTGGAGCAGCAGGGGATATGCATGGATACTGCTAACAGACTTTAGCTCCACCTTTAATACCATCCTCCCCCACAGACTGGGTGACCAAATGATCAGATATGGGACTTCCACACTCAACCTGTCTGTGGGTAATGGACTTCCAAATGGATCACACACAGAGAGTTAGAGTGGACCACCACACCTCAATGGCCCACAGCATGCTGAGCTCCCTGCTCTCTTACGACTGCACCCCTGCCCATCACAGCAACTCCATCGTCACTATGGTGGGACTCATCTCAGGAGGAATAATCCTATTATAAGGATGGAGCTGTCAGCAGTGAGGCACAGAGACAACAACTTGCTCTGCTGGACTTTGGGAAGAAGAGCAGAGATAATCAGCCATTATTCATCAGTGGGGGCAGTGTGAAGAGGGTCACAGACATCTGCTTTTTGGGAGTCCACATAACAGAGCACGTGACCTTTGGGCCATACTCAGCTGAGTTGATGAAGAAGGCCCAGCAGACACTATACTTCCTCAGAGTTTTCAGGAGGAAAAAGATCCCCCCAAAACTGCTGGTATCCTTCTATTGCTGCTCAGTTGAGAGTATTTGTACATATGGCCTCTGTGTCTCGTACCCCAGCTGCACAGTGGCACAGAAGAAAGCACTCCAGGGGGTCATAAAGGTTGCTCAGAAAATCATTGGCTGCCCTCTCCTTCTCTGGAGGGGCTTCACAGGCCCCGCTGCCCAGGACACATCACACCCGAGATTCAAAAACAGTCTTTATCCTATAGTCATCAACATACTTCATGAGGCAAAAACAAAAACATAAGTGTGCACATGCAGTCGGCAGTCTTTAATGGAACTGTGCAGTAACTGATGAATGTAGATGTCTGTCTGTGTAGGTCTATCCTTTATGTGTTTTTAATTTTTCTTTTACCCTTCCTTTTAGAGTTAAGTGTCTTTGATATATTTTTATTTTGTGTTTAGCATACATTGACCGGCCACTTTATTAGGTACTCGTTTCTAGTACCAGGTTGGACTCCCTTTTGCCTTCAGAACTGCCTTAATTCTTTGTGGCATAGATTCAACAAAGTGTTGGAAACGGTCCTCAGACCTGTTGGTCCACATTGACATGATGGCTTTGTGCAATCACCCATTTAACCAGCCTGTCCATTCTCCTCTAACATCAACAAGGCATTTTCCTCCACACAACTGGATATATCTTCTCTATTTCGTAGCATTCTCTATAAACCCTAAACATGGCTGTAAAATACTCAGACCAGCCAGTCGAGCATCAACAACCATGCTAAATTCAAAGTCAATTAAATCCCCTTTCTTGCCCATTCTGGTGCTCATTTTGAACTTCAGCAAGTTGTCTTCACCGCGTCTATAGATACCTAAATGCATTGAGTTGCTGCCATCTGATTAGCTAATAGCTATTTGTGTTTACAAACATTTGAACAGGTGTACCTAATAAAATGGCTGATGAGTGTATATTCTTCGCATCTATTTTTTAGTGGTCTAGTGGTTAAAGTGTTGGGCTTGAGTCCAGAAGATCATGGGTTCAAATCCCCGCCTGACTGGGAAATCACTAAGGGCGCTTGGACAATGCCTTTAATCCCCAATTGCTCCCAGTGTGTAGTGAGCGCCTGGCAGCACCCTGACATCAGGGTGAGTGTGATAAATGCAGTCCATTTACCATTTCCTGTTTTTGCCTAGCCATTTTTGACTCTGCTCTGTTTACCGGATCCTGCCTTTAGCCTCAGCTCTGATTACCATTTGCTTGTGTACTGAACCCTGCTTGTTAACGACCATGTCCTCTGTCTCACCCCTGCCTGGTCCGCGGATTGCCTTCCTGTACACAGAACCCTTGCCTGTATTAAAGATCCTTATTTTTACTCATGCTTGAGAGTCTGCATTTTGTGTCCAGCCTCCATCTGTGCCTCACCTCCGCTCAGCCTGATGAACATATTCACATAGTTTGGTTGTGTCGTGCTGACGGTACGATAAGGGTGGAGTGTTGTGTGTTTGATGACGTCTGCCATCGTGCCTGTGTTGTGTGTAAATATTAAAGAACTTTCAGAGACAATGTGCAAAACAGTGAAAGCTGTCGTTAGATCACCGTTCTCTCAGCTTGCTGTAATGTAAAATGGAAATTAAATAAATACGTTTGTGTGTGCAAATGCTGAACTAAGTTGTGCGCACACAATGAAGTAAAAAGATTAGGTGCATGGCAGCTGACAGTGTGTGACATTAACATTACACACGTTTTTATTGACAAATACTGAACACAGTCGGAGGCTTGTTAAGAGGTTCTCAAGTTCCACCATCAAGAAAAAGAAAACATATTAATAATAACAGGTCCACAGTTAATAGGTCTGATTACATTTGGGGAAACTGGCTAGTGCAGTTTATCTGGCAGGGAAGGAAATTCAAGTTCAGATTCAAGTTGAGACTGTGGCCTGCTTCCATAGACGTGTCCATAAAAATCATAGAGGGATATGCTTTGCAAACTTAATACCATTACTTCATTGGATGATGTTGAAATTGTGGATGGCCCGTTGGCTGTTTCAGCAATATCAAAGATTTTGTGTCTGCTACCTACAACTCACGTGGAATGTCTCAAACCTAAACCTACTTCCAGGCATCTTATATATTCTACTCTGGAACCACCCCTAAACCCAAACAGTCCAACTGTCAACCCCACTGAGGTCTTTAGTCTGGGCCTCATTAACATAAGATCACTATCAAAATCATTGTTGATTAATGATCTAATTTGGATCATCACTTAGATATCATTGGGTTATGTGAAACCTGGCTTAAACCTACATCTGTCCTCCGCTTAAATGAGGCCTGCCCACCGGCGTACACATTTAGTCCCTTGTGATGCGAAGCAAGGTGGGTGTTGTGTGTTAGGGGGTTTGGCTGGATGTTTTTGTGTTGTTTTCTTTTCTTTGCTCTCCAGGTGGTATGCAAACTGGTTTTTGTCTGTGGAGAAGGTGCTGGCAGAAGAGTCCTTCACCCTCATCAGCATGATTTGCAGCACCTGTGGATGATGCTCACGTGCAAACTTAAAGATTTTCAGCTGAAGCAGATAATGAGATGGCGTTCTGCATTTAAGCCATGAGTGGTTCAAGCAGAATTGCCGGGAACTCGACCTTGTGACGTTCGATTGTGAGACGCTGAGGACCGCGCCTGGGTTTGACACATCGTGCCTGTGAAGGAGGACGGGTGAGGGACACATGCTGTCAGCACACATCAGAGGTGATTGATTGTCTGAATAAGTGTTAATAGTAATCTGGTATTTTGTTACGCAGTATATTTGAACATTGATGAGAATTGTGCAGCTCGCTTCTCACGGCCGTGGCGTGCGGACTGATGATCCTCCACCTGTTGTGAGAAGCTGCTCATTTACATAGAGCTTAAATTCAGACCTGAATGTGTTGCTGATAGTGTGTGCCTTTGAAGGATATTAGTTGTAGCTGTTGACTTACCTCACCTCTTCTATCCTTCACAGAGTCAGTTTGTCGTGTCCACCTGGGGGGTGTTTGGCGGTGAATGTGAGTCCAGAAGTGCCGGGCTTCGATCCCTTTGGGCGCTGGAGAGCGCGCCGTCCTTCACTCCACCAGACAAACGCACTTTTATGTTGTACACTGAGTATTGCACAAGAGGGGGAAATAAAGTTGTTTTGTTTTTTGGAACCGCTTTCTGGTTATTTAGCGCTGGGTTCAGTCAGACGCAGGTCCGCTCCTCAACCCGCGTTGGCACATAACAGTGGGGGTGTTGCTCTTATTTATAAATCTAGGTTTAGCTTATTAGCTGTTGGGGGTCACAAATATAATTCATTTGAACATCTGATTCTTTGCTCTGTCCACGATACTATGTATTGCCAAGGTCAGGAGAATAAAAATCAGCCGTATTACTTTGTCAATGTGTATAGGCCCCCTGGCCTATACTCTGAATTCTTAGATGAATTTGGTGCGTTCATCTCGAACTTGTCAACGAGTGCAGATAACATTCTTGCTTATACGTTATATGTTATAATACTCGGCTCAATAGAGCTCTGACTCTTTGTCAGCCTGGCTACAGTGCTGAAAAGAAACCAGAGTTTAGGTAGCTACTCTGTCAGGTCTCTTGCTTGCCTCTACTGGTGGTTGGCTCTCACTGCGGTATTGTATCACTTCCTGTTCCGGAGCGCAGCGGTGTTTTTCTGTATCTGTTAGCTGTTTAATCTGCGCAGTTAGATTGATCTAGTTATCTAGATTACGATTTGTTTCCCAGTGTAATCTTTACGTGCCTTAACTAAAGCACTCCTTCTGCTGAATCACCTCCAAATTATTTACACATTATTCACTTTGCGTGTTTTAGGAATCCGCTAGCTTAGCGTAGCTACTAGCTCTTAGCCGATTTAGCATGGCGGCTTCTCCTGTCTCTCCCGCACTTTTCTGCTCTGGGTGTGAAATGTTTAGTTATTCCTCGGCCTCCTTTAGCAGTAACGGTACTTGTAATAAGTGTAGCTTATTCGTAGCTTTGGAGGCCAGGCTGGGCGAATTGGAGACTCGGCTCCGCACCGTGGAAAATTCTACAGCTAGCCAGGCCCCTGTAGTCGGTGCGGACCAAGGTAGCTTAGCCGCCGTTAGTTACCCCCTGGCAGATCCCGAGCAGCCGGGAAAGCAGGCTGACTGGGTGACTGTGAGGAGGACGCGTAGCCCTAAACAGAAGCCCCGTGTACACCGCCAACCCGTTCACATCTGTAACCGTTTTTCCCCACTCGACGACACACCCGCCGAGGATCAAACTCTGGTTATTGGCGACTCTGTTTTGAGAAATGTGAAGTTAGCGACACCAGCAACCATAGTCAATTGTCTTCCGGGGGCCAGAGCAGGCGACATTGAAGGAAATTTGAAACTGCTGGCTAAGGCTAAGCGTAAATTTGGTAAGATTGTAATTCACGTCGGCAGTAATGACACCCGGTTACGCCAATCGGAGGTCACTAAAATTAACATTAAATCGGTGAGTAACTTTGCAAAAACAATGTCGGACTCTGTAGTTTTCTCTGGGCCCCTCCCCAATCGGACCGGGAGTGACATGTTTAGCCGCATGTTCTCCTTGAATTGCTGGCTGTCTGAGTGGTGTCCAAAAAATGAGGTGGGCTTCATAGATAATTGGCAAAGCTTCTGGGGAAAACCTGGTCTTGTTATGAGAGACGGCATCCATCCCACTTTGGATGGAGCAGCTCTCATTTCTAGAAATCTGGCCAGTTTTCTTAAATTCTCCAAACCGTGACTATCCAGGGTTGGGACCAGGAAGCAGAGTTGTAGTCTTACACACCTCTCTGCAGCTTCTCTCCCCCTGCCATCCCCTCATTACCCCATCCCCGTAGAGACGGTGCCTGCTCCCAGACTACCAATAACCAGCAAAAATCTATTTAAGCATAAAAATTCAAAAAGAAAAAATAATATAGCACCTTCAACTGCACCACAGACTAAAACAGTTAAATGTGGTCTATTAAACATTAGGTCTCTCTCTCTCTTCTAAGTCCCTGTTGGTAAATGATATAATAATTGATCAACATATTGATTTATTCTGCCTAACAGAAACCTGGTTACAGCAGGATGAATATGTTAGTTTAAATGAGTCAACACCCCCGAGTCACACTAACTGTCAGAATGCTCGTAGCACGGGCCGGGGCGGAGGATTAGCAGCAATCTTCCATTCCAGCTTATTAATTAATCAAAAACCCAGACTCTTAGTCTTGTCCATCCAAATTGGAAGTCCCAAAAACCAGTTTTATTTGTTATTATCTATCGTCCACCTGGTCGTTAATGTGAGTTTCTCTGTGAATTTTCAGACCTTTTGTCTGACTTAGTGCTTAGCTCAGATAAGATAATTATAGTGGGCGATTTTAACATCCACACAGATGCTGAGAATGACAGCCTCAACACTGCATTTAATCTATTATTAGACTCTATTGGCTTTGCTCAAAAAGTAAATGAGTCCACCCACCACTTTAATCATATCTTAGATCTTGTTCTGACTTATGGTATGGAAATAGAAGACTTAACAGTATTCCCTGAAAACTCCCTTCTGTCTGATCATTTCTTAATAACATTTACATTTACTCTGATGGACTACCCAGCAGTGGGGAATAAGTTTCATTACACTAGAAGTCTTTCAGAAAGCGCTGTAACTAGGTTTAAGGATATGATTCCTTCTTTATGTTCTCTAATGCCATTTACCAACACAGTGCAGAGTAGCTACCTAAACTCTGTAAGGGAGATAGAGTATCTCGTCAATAGTTTTACATCCTCATTGAAGACAACTTTGGATGCTGTAGCTCCTATGAAAAAGAGAGCTTTAAATCAGAAGTGTCTGACTCCGTGGTATAACTCACAAACTCGTAGCTTAAAGCAGATAACCCGTAAGTTGGAGAGGAAATGGCGTCTCACTAATTTAGAAGATCTTCACTTAGCCTGGAAAAGAGTCTGTTGCTCTATAAAAAAGCCCTCCGTAAAGCTAGGACATCTTTCTACTCATCACTAATTGAAGAAAATAAGAACAACCCCAGGTTTCTTTTCAGCACTGTAGCCAGGCTGACAAAGAGTCAGAGCTCTATTGAGCTGAGTATTCCATTAACTTTAACTAGTAATGACTTCATGACTTTCTTTGCTAACAAAATTTTAACTATTAGAGAAAAAATTACTCATAACCATCCCAAAGACGTATCGTTATCTTTGGCTGCTTTCAGTGATGCCGGTATTTGGTTAGACTCTCTCTCCGATTGTTCTGTCTGAGTTATTTTCATTAGTTACTTCATCCAAACCATCAACATGTTTATTAGACCCCATTCCTACCAGGCTGCTCAAGGAAGCCCTACCATTATTTAATGCTTCGATCTTAAATATGATCAATCTATCTTTGTTAGTTGGCTATGTACCACAGGCTTTTAAGGTGGCAGTAATTAAACCATTACTTAAAAAGCCATCACTTGACCCAGCTATCTTAGCTAATTATAGGCCAATCTCCAACCTTCCTTTTCTCTCAAAAATTCTTGAAAGGGTAGTTGTAAAACAGCTAACTGATCATCTGCAGAGGAATGGTCTATTTGAAGAGTTTCAGTCAGGTTTTAGAATTCATCATAGTACAGAAACAGCATTAGTGAAGGTTACAAATGATCTTCTTATGGCCTCGGACAGTGGACTCATCTCTGTGCTTGTTCTGTTAGACCTCAGTGCTGCTTTTGATACTGTTGACCATAAAATTTTATTACAGAGATTAGAGCATGCCATAGGTATTAAAGGCACTGCGCTGCGGTGGTTTGAATCATATTTGTCTAATAGATTACAATTTGTTCATGTAAATGGGGAATCTTCTTCACAGACTAAAGTTAATTATGGAGTTCCACAAGGTTCTGTGCTAGGACCAATTTTATTCACTTTATACATGCTTCCCTTAGGCAGTATTATTAGACGGTATTGCTTAAATTTTCATTGTTACGCAGATGATACCCAGCTTTATCTATCCATGAAGCCAGAGGACACAGACCAATTAGCTAAACTGCAGGATTGTCTTACAGACAT